>NC_088098.1:164846893-165149923 GCF_036370855.1 Dromaius novaehollandiae | reverse complement strand
GTCCAATTCCTTTTGTGTCTGCAGGTGAAGATATACCCCCCTTTCATAAGACCAGACTGTGAAACAGATAAATGTCTGCGGTCTCGGAGGCATTTACACTGCGTGGCACAGAATGCCATCCATGTTTGTATGTTTACTTTTCAGGCCTGACAGGATCTTAAATGTTTAATTTGAGAGGTATTTCTTCTGCCCTTAGAAAAAAATTCACGTTGCATCCTTTACCAGTTTCTTTAACAGCAGCCACCTCCTGAGCATTGGGAAGGCCTTTCTTATTTTAAAATACATATACAGCATTGGTAAACCTGGCTTCTAGTTGGAAAAAAGGCTTTTTTTATTGGTGTTGTTTTCCATCTTACTTAGATGCTCTGGTTATGATTCCGCTGACAACCCTGTCACTTTCTGCAGCTCCAGGAAGAGCCTTGTACCTTTGAAATTTTCATTAGTTTTTGTCTGGCTGCCAGGATTTCTGCCACTGTAGTCTGGTGATGCTAAAGCAGTATCTTGTACGGCCAGCTCTGAGACTCCAGATCACAGGGAGAGAAGCTCCAGAACGGAGCAACGATATCAGCACTCTTTAAGTATATTTCCCCTGGTTGATTGGTCTTAGGAGCTAGTGGCAGAGTGGGAACTAATGGGTTATTATAGGAGTAGAGCTAGCTACCAAACCACTCCCCCACCCCCCCAAGCCCCATTGGATTTAACAGTGACTGAAACCATTTTTATTCTATCAGAGGTCAAAGGAGGGCAAAAGTGGAAGGGATTATGTCCAAAAATAGGGAAGGATGCGGTATATAGCACTGAATTAGTTTTATATTTAAACATCTTCTTGAAATGGATGAATGAATAATGCCAATAAGGTTATTAAGGAGTATATCTATCTTGCAATGAAAGATATGACTGCAATTCAGAATATACATATGCATATATATATATATATATGTATGTATGTAGGTAGGTAGGTAGGTATATATACTGAACTAGTATAAAACTACATAGCATGGAGTCCTAGCTGCATAGCTATATTCCTGTCAGGATCTCAGTCATCTTAGTCTGTATGAGCTCTGGGCGTGTCTTTGCTTACACTGAAGAAGTGTCATTAGATTAGATAGTTACCTGCTAAAAAACAACACATGCAGGTTTCCCTCCCTCTAACCTCATTAACTAGTTGTTTGGGGGTACTCTGTCATTCAGAGCAAACACAACCACCCTTCAGAGCAGAGCTGTGTTCCTGCTTGAACAGGACAGCATGTACAAGAGGAAATGAAGTGTGCAAGGCCAGTGTCTTCATCTCTAGATTAGAAGGATTAACAATATTGATAATAATTACCTTGCATATGGTATATACAGTGCAAACTTGGGGAAATGGCTGTTATTAAGAACGCTATCAAGAAAGGCATCTTTATTTTTCTGCATTTTTTAAAAACTTTTTATTTTTTAGTTTTTAAAATTCATCTCTAAAGATTGCCAGTCCAGGGCTTTGTGTATGTCCATTTTCAAAACACAAGAAAAAGCAGGTACAAAACAAAATTGATCAAGCCAGCAGCTTTCTGATTGCCTTCCAGTCACAGAAGGTGCTCATCAGCTGTCTTTAAAAAACTCCTCTTGCATCCCTTCTTTTTTACCCAAAAGGAATTTCATCCCTGTGCTGGCTTGAGAATATGGACTGTGCGGCATGTTTGAAAGATTACAGAGTGGATTAAAGGGATAATTTTAAAGGGAAGGGGATCTTGTGTAAGATGCTGCCTAATCTTTTACATATACAGGGAGTCTGTTATGTCCATTGCTTAGCATAACAGTACTGCCTTAAGAGGGGAGAAGTGCAGTCTGTCAGGTAAATTGCAGGCCATTAGGAGATCTACAGATCAAAAATGAAATTCTGTGTTCTACCTCAAAATGCAACTAGTGTACGTCTAAATATTCTCATAGAAGATGATATGAACCTCCTCTGTAGATAGTTCTTTCCTTTATTCCCAGTGATTGCTCATTTGGTATTTAAAATCCAGAAACAAAAGAGTTTAAATTATTGTTATGTTCTATACCAGGCACTCAGTTCTACAAGCAGATGAACTATGCTTCTATAATGAGTGTTTCTAGTTAAAAGGCAGGCTATACCTGCATCCATTCCTTGTTGTCCTACTTCTGCACTGGGAATTCCCAGTGCAGTCTGAGAGGAGAAGGCAGGTAAAGGTCTAAGCATTAGAATCTGGAGCACAATAATGTTTTAAAGATTTTCTCTGGGTTTCCTGGACAATGAGGAGCCAAGCAGAATTTTTTGTCACACAGGCAATGCCAGGAAAGCAAATAGTGTTTGAGAATGTTCCTGGGCATTGAAATGTGATTATCTCTCCTGTCGAGTTGTTAGAACAGTTCCTGGAAGCGTTTTGCTTTTTGTTAGCTGGCACTTTCCCAAACAATTCCCAGGCATAATTTGGAAGTTAGAAGGTTCTAGGCACTGTCCCCAGTAAGCAATATGCTGCGTCTACCCTGTTTTGAAGGCTAAGAGATTTTACTAGCACAGGTAAGGGCTGCTCCACACCTGTTGATCTTGATGCTAGGGAACATTCATAGCACACAAATGTCAATTAATATTATAGAGATAGATCAGGTATGCAGGACAATGGCTTGAAATATTCAGGTTCTGTGTGGACTAGATATTGAGCATTTAAGAATAATTCACTTTCCTTCAGTTGTCTCCATCTCCCGAACTCACATTGCCTTCACTCATACCATGGTAATTTAGCATTTAGATATCCTGGTTTTTGCATTAAATTATTGCAATGCATTCCAAATAGAAAATTCAGACATGGCCACACTGTGTTGTAACAGCAACTGTGGCATTAGAAAAGACAAAATCTTTATATTTCTTTGCTTTTATTTTATGACACAGAATACAATCGCATGCTAACAAATTTACGTATTATGTTTAGAATAATAAGCAACTTCTACTTTCAGAGTTTTTATATGGCACCCATTGTTTCAGCTGCTGAGCTACATTGACCTGCAGAATAATTGTTCACATCTGGAATTTGCTGGAAAATGCCATGGCTGCTATCTCGGGGCATGTTCCTGCTTTGGGAATGATCAGGCAGGGGATCAAGAAGGTGGACAACGTGCACTTTTGTCTTCCCTTGTAAACATTTGTGATCCAGGCAAATACTCAACTGCACTCAAGAATTTACCAGTGTTCATGGCTTTTGTGGTCAGTCTAAGTGTACTTGGACAGCCATATATCCACCAGCTGATTTGTCTCGCCAACATTTCAGTAAGAGAAATAGCAATATTACTGCCATTCTACTGATGCAAAACAAACATCAAGAACTGAAGACGTTTTCCCAAATCCATACAGCTGTGCTATACATGAGAATATGCTTCTGGAATTTTAACGAGAATTTAAATGAAAGTGTCTGGTATGTAAATTCTCTTCAATTACAAAATCCCCATCCTCCATCCAAATATTAAGCTCTGGTCTAACGCCCTGCTTGAGCCTCAGCTGCACCTGTGTTGGCACATCTTGCAGTACAATCTTAGTGGATTTAGGGCAGGTACTCAGTGCGGACTATTTGCAGTGGAGGCACACAGCTGAGCCTTGCATTTATAGTCCTACTCCTTAATCGGATATTCTTGACTTTCAACTCCTCAGTTTCCTCTTTTAGTTTTTTCTCTAAATTCTTTCTCTGTTGTCTTTAACAGATTAATCAAACTGTCCTAATCGAATTTGCCATAAACTCTATGCTGCAACAACCTTAATATCCAGCTGAGATGGCTTCAGTTTAGTGCTGTCCAGGCAGATTATAAATGCCTTACCTGTTTCTCTTGATGTTTCTTCATCCGTAAGTTTCCTGCTTCCACGGACACTATTCCCTCTGGATAACCCATTCTCCTAACCTATCTTTCAGGAACAAAAATGTCACGTTTTCTTCTAGCTAGTGAGTGGTCACTCTCATACATAGGTTGTGGTCCTCAGCTATACCTACAGTCTCAAAAAAACACTCTATAACATGTACCAAAATTCCTTAAACTCCTGCTAACCTTCTTCCACAGACTCTGCCTTGCAATCTGAATGACCTAGGCTGCCCACATTTTCCATCAGTTTTGTAAACCTCAAGTCTTTGGGTCTCATTTATTTGGACATCAGTCACAATGAAATCCAGTGTCACTGATGTTTGACATTTTTAAATCTGGGTCCTTCAGTGTTACATTTTCATAACACACAGGCAGCTTGAATATTCAAGGTTGTGTTGAGGTATATCATCACTGAAAGGATTCCATGGAAATTTACTTTTCGATCCCCATTTCAATGTAACGAGCAAATGTTTGACATGAATATTTACAGGCCAGATTTTCAAGATGTCTAAGATGAAGCAAAGTATCTGTTAGGGCTGCAGGCAGTTGACTGGGCTCGTCTCAGGGCAGTGGCCTGGGGTTTGGCTAACTGAACAGGACATGGAAAACTGCTGGACATGACATTGAAATTACTGGATGTGGCAGAAAACAGTGTGAGAAGCTGATGAATATATAGATTGCATCATGAGGAGTGGTTGTTTCTCACAGGTGGTTATGGGGGAGTTACGTGAGAAATGGTCAAACTTCACAGAGAGTTGGTGTGGATAATTGGGGCTGTTTAGGGGAGCAGCATCTTGCAAGGACAGCAGTGCCTAGGTAATAGTATCAGTAATACCATATAAAACCTAGATTACCTAGATAAAGGTGTGAGAAATACTAAATGGGGGTACAGATGTAGCAAAACTGGGACTAACCGGGGAAAAGTAATTATGGATGAGGATGACTGAGCACTGGAACAGATTGTCAAGAGAGTCTGTGGAGTCTCCGTCCTTGGAGATATTCAAAAGCCGTCTGGACAGGGTCCTGGGCAATGTGCTTTTGGTGACCCCACTTGAGCAGGGGGGGTTGGACTAGATGATCTCCAGAGGTCCCTTCCAACCTTAACCCTTCTGTGATTCTGTGATGCACAGTGATTGTCCTGGCTAGCAAGTGAGCACCTGAGACAGACTGATCCAGCGTCCTGGTATCACAGTGCTGGTGCCTGGCTTCTTTCCAAACACTTACTGATAGCACCTAGTAAGGATACCCAGAAGTTTTAAACATCTTATTTGTTACTACTTATTGAATTCAAATCAGGGGACTAAAAATCTATGGAAAAACCCCAATAGTATTTGTCTCTGATTTTAGAAGTCAGATTCACCTGACATTGGATGTCTACCATGTAAAAGTTACATGAGGAGACTAGTTCATATGTAGGTGTTTTATAGTCACTGAAAAGATATAGGCATTTCTAGACTGCATATATACTGAAAAATACAGATGCTACTATAGAGCTGAATTTTTTTTGTTTTTACTGTTAAATTATGGAACAGTCCTTGGCACACTTTTGAGCTGTGCGTCTCACCAGTGTCCCAAGCCATGGTCGGGTGTAGTTCTGATAGCTTGGAGTTAGCATGGGTGGAAAGACGATTCAGAATAGACAGTTTCATTCATTCAATAGACATTTTCATTCAGAATGACCACTCTTGTTTTGGAGGTTAAAATAACTTGATTGTATGGATATAAGTGGTTCCATGCTAGAGAGCTATTTTGATAGTCTCAGCGCTTCCCAAGAATGTTTAATGTTCTTGTATGGATGCAATTCTGCAGTACCGTTAGAAGTACCTATTTGAGATGTCTATCTTAGGCTAAGTTAAATTGTGCTTTAAAACTACATATATTTAAATACTTTGCTGATGTGAGGTCACATATATCATCTTTGAAAAAGTTATATGAATGCAAAACTATATAATATACAATGTCCTTGAATTTATTAAGAAGGAAATATTTAATGCTTAAATTTACCCTGAAATATATAATGTAGAAGTAGATTAAACACTTTTATTTCATGAATTCACTTGTGTTGCATGTTTTTTGGATGGTAGTTAGGACAGTGTCTCTTCATACTCGTGCTAATTTTTCTTCAGAGTATGCCAATATTTTCTCAGTATTTTAGGTACTCCTGATAACACTGATTGAGTCATCAGGATTAATATTTTGTATTATAGAACAATATTTGTGTAGTAATCAGCCATTAGTTTGATTTTCTTGCTCCTGGAGTTTAGAAAGCTAAAGTTTGGATGATTTTTTAGAGACTGGATTCAAAATCATGTGACTACTATTTGAATTTTTACCTGCAATTATATGCAGGAAACATTTTATCTATAAATGATAAATAAAACCATTGACAATCTTACTAAATTGGTGCTAAGGTTGTATTGCATGAGATTTATAGAATGTTCCTAAGCTTATCAATATGGTTGCATAAAAATAAATGAGGATAATATGAGTTAAGATTATTTTTTCCAAGGACAGAAATTACTAAGGCCATTAGTGGGCACTAATGTATGTTTATGTTTATAAATATAAAACTTTTCTCTCAGAAATCATCTTAGCAAATTGCAATTTATCTGTAGATGACTTTAGAAAGAATGGTTAAGGGAATTATTTTATTTTATTTTATTTCAAATAATAGTTTTAGGGGGTACACAAAAAGTTTTTAAAAGCATATTTCTTCCACTATTTTACAAATCTGAAATCCTATTGAAGCTCTTTGGTTTCTAAAGAGTTTACAACCAAGAAATTGAACAGAGAATTTGGTAAATACTTGTTGAACTTTTAGCATTTTATTCCGTGTTCTTCCGAATGGCTTAAAATGACTTTCAGACCCTGGTAGTGTTTGCATGATTTTTCTAAACATTATTCAGTCTCTATAACATCCAGCTTCAAGACGTTGCTGAATCATGTTTGCTAAAGATTGAAAATAGCTGGTGCCAAAGCTGTACTTATGCAAGTAATCTCTTAAAGAATTTTAAATATAATTGAATGTTTAGAGTAAAAGGATCCCATATAATAACATGGTTGTGAGAAGTCCAACTTTAGAGATATGTCTTCCATTTGAATGTATAAATATTTTGATTTTGATAGAATATGCTGGTTATGGTCAATTCTTGGCAGGCATATATATATCTGTGGTTATTTAGAGATTTGTGAATTACTCAATTGCTGTAGACTTTTTCAATTCATCATCTGTTCTTGTAACATACATGCTTTTCTGTACTTCCAGCTCTTCTGCTGTATCTTTTTCTTTCTTTAGCAAATTAGTTGTCAGACAAATTTGAATAGAAAATTTTCTCAGTCACCTTTCATAATTAACTGATCAAGGAAGTTTCTGCCTAAAAGAAGGTGATCCTAGTCACTGGTTTCAATATTATATAGCAATTTTGATCATTTGAGTTTCATAAATCATACTTGCTTCTGCTTGCAGATTTTTGCTTGAATATTGCATGAATATTCAGAATATTGCTTGACCAATTGAAGTGTCAGTTTGAAATCTGGGTCTATCCAATTTAGTAACTTCAACCTTTCACTTCATAGTTCTGGAGGTCACAAGATTATGTTGCCCGTTTGTCCAGTTCTTAAATCGAAAGCTGACTCCTTTTTAAGTTCAGCCATGGTTTCTTGGATTCTTTTCCTTTTTACAGACTTCACGATACGAATGGGAACTTCAGTGTTCTCCTGTTAATATGTTTCCCTACCAAGATTTTGTCCGAAATGCCCAATTAAAAATAATAATTTTTGTATGCTTTTTAGTAAACTGACTAGCTGGTGTATTTAGGAGTTATTTTTCTTTTTTGAATGTGCAGTTAATGAAACCAGCCACCTGACATTTGTGCGATACTAAATTTTTATACACACATGCACCAGCTGAGCCTCCCTGTCTGTCTCAGCAAAAAACATCCTAGCTGCTTTGAATCATATGAACTGGAGCTCTGCACTTTTTCTCTCTGCTGCTTGTTTGTCTGCAGTTTTGCACCTGACAGCTATGTTCACACCTTCTTTCACAGTGTAAAGTTTACATATACTAGTACCTTTTATACACACACACACACACACACACACACACACACACACACACACATATATATTCCAATTGCATATACACATCTACTCAGAAAATCTTCACCAAAAGCTATTCAAACTGGGAAAATTTCACTATTTTTTTCTTTGCTCTGCCAAAGGAAAGAAAAGTCTTGTTTCATATCTCAATCATTAAGCAGCTATAAAAGAGAGGTGCATTAAGAAAGCATTATGTTTTCATAATAGCATGATATACAGCATTAGGATAATATTAATTTGCTTCATAACAGTCTAAGTATTGACTCTTTCACTTAGTTACCCTTAAAGATGAGGGCTGCAAGAACTTTTTTCCTTTCCAACAATTCCTGACAAAGTATTTGTCATCATCATCACCCTGTGAGGGAGCACAGGGCAGAGGTGGAACAGCTAGTGCCTCTAGCAATGGTGAGACGTAGATAGCTCCTACCTTAGACTGGACCTGTAGGTACAAATTGTTTGTGTTCTATAAAGTTTATTTAAAGAAAAGCATTACCTTCACCTACTTATTAGTTGTGGACATTTCTCTCTAATTCCTTATATTCCTTCTCTTTTAAAGGCTTTTTTTGTTTAAGAAAATTCTTGCTCTGCCTCACAGATTCCATCCTTAGATCTCACTGCATAGTGGTTGAGGTTTGTAAGAGCCTTTAATAATTCCTAAAAAACACATCCTTGCAAAGCCAATCTGTGTATGTGGTTCTGTTCCAGGGAGGACTCCTCAGCCAGGTGTAGCAATGGTAACCCTTCTGCCTTTTTGAAGAAATAGAATAAAATAAGGGTTCAGTTTTGGAGCCATTGTGACAAGCCAAAATAAGAAGCATAGGACTAGAAGAGATCATTTGGACCACATTAACTATGATTTTTTTTTCACAATATCTAATTGTAATTTCCTTCATTGGAATTTATGCTTGTTGCCTGTTGGCCTTAAACTGTGCAGTTTGCAGAAGAGACTGAATTTGTCTTCTCTACACTCTCCCATTAGGTAGCTGTAGACAGCAATAAAATCCCTTGAAGTTCTTCTTGGATCCAGAAGATCCCTCCATTTCTTCTCCAGGCTGAACAAACCCAGCCCTCTCAGCCTCTCCTCGTACGTGCTGTGCCCCAACCATCTTGGTGGCCCTCTGCTGGATTCGCTACAGTATGTCCTTGTCTCTCTTGTACTGAGGAGCCCCAAACTGGATGCAGCACTCTAGATGTGATCTTGCAACTGCTGAATAGAGAGGATCAGTCACTTTCCTTGCTGTAGTGATTATAGTCTCGCCAACACAGCCCAGGATACTGCTGGCCTTTTTTACTGTAAAGGCACACTGCTGGCTCATGTTCAGGTTGTTGATTTTGTCCACCAGGACCCACAGGTCCTTTTCTGTAAAGCCGCTTTGGAACCAGTTGTCCACCAGCCTGTATTGTTACATGGGGTTGTTCCATCCCAGGTGCAGGACTTTGCATTTGCCTTTCTTGAACTTCAAGAGGTTCCTGTCAGTCCATTTCTCCAGCCTGTCAAGATACCTCTGAATAACAGCCCTGCTCCCCAGCAGACTGACTGCTCTCCCACAGTTTTGCATGATTTTGGCAATAAGGATAGCCAAGAGACACCATTTCAAAGGCTTTGCTAAAGTCAAGGTGTACAACATTCACTGCTCTCCCCTCATCCACAGATCCAGTCATCTCATCTTGGATGACTAACAGGATGGTCAGGCACAGTCTGCCCTTGGTACATCCGTGCTGACTGTTCCCAGTGCTGCTGCTTCTTTCTCATGTTTCTACCCATGCAGAAAGAGAGGTTGTGAATACAAGGACTTCTGAAGATTTGGCTTGGTTTAAACAGCTCATATCATGATTAGTAATAAAGAATGCCAAGTTTACTTATAATCTTTTATTTAAGAATGCACAGTCTTAAAGGAAACACTGCAGTTATGTTCATACCATCCTTTCAGATATCTCAGCTAGACACTCCCTCTGCCATCTGACACTGTACAATAGACAGTGCATTTCCAATGCAAAGTTCACTAAAAATGCAAATAAAGAATATCTGCTGAGAACAAACTGCTGGCTATGTCTGTATTCAGGATGATATTTCCAGAAACAAACAGTAGCAGTTTTTGCAGTACAAAGTATATCTTGAACAAAACGTTAGTGACAGGTGAGCACATAATTCTCCAAAGGATGTAATGAAGGCTAAGAGGGCCTTACTTATTCTCCGTTTGAGCAATATAAAGGAAAAGAAAAAGCAGTAAAACAAAATCCAAACCAGATCAAACTGCCTTTGTTTAATCTTAAAATAGAGATAAGTGAGTGTTAGGGGAACCTTTCAAAGGGCTGGATGATCCATGAATATGAAAGAAAGGCAGGGCCATGCCCTAGGGTAGACATTACAATGCTAGTCTTTTCTTGGAACTTGTCAGGTAACACTGTTTTGTTGGGATAATTGCAAGTAAGTGACAGTTTGCTGAAATGATATATAAGATGTAACAGAATAGTTTACCCTGCAGAAGGCTTTGGTCAGTCTGTCAGAATCAAATGAAATGAAACATCTGCACATGAGGGAACAATTTGTCTTCTGCAGTATAATTAGAGGAAATAACTTGTTTTTTGCAGAGGATGGGGGTGTTATTGTACAGTTGAAGTACTGATTCAGGGCCTGATTCAGGTTCAGCTGAAGTGGTGAGAGCCTTTTATGTGATTTCATTCAAGGTGGATCTGATCTCCAGTGGCTAAGCTGTTAATATGCTAGTCATAGGCAGTGAAATAAACATATTAATTAATATTCAGGAGAGAAGCTTCATGGATTGAATTGGATACATTTAGGAATGCTCTTACTCATGTCTGTAGATGGCGCCAGTGTACTGTATGCAAGGCAAAAATAATTAATTATGCTGATAAATCTTGCTTTCCTGACTTCTGTTACCAAGTAATCAACCTGAAGAGTTGAGAAAGTGCTCTAGCATCCAGGGTACCAATTTTCTGAAACTGAATGCAAAGCAACAGGAAAAATAATGTTTTTTTCTTCCTTTTTCTTATAGATAAACATTGACTCCCTCCATATTGTTGGTGTCAGCATTTTTCATAAATGTTGTCTAGCAAGCACCCAGAGAGAGAAGTTTAATATTTATTGATTTTTTCGTGTTGGGTTATAGTAGTAAATTCTTCCTGGACTCTGATTTACAAAAGCTGAAAGTGGACTTATTGCTCTAAACTAGAAACTATACAAGTGTGTTTATAAATTCAAAGGGAAGAAGAAATGTTGCTCTTGCTCTTCTCACCCTCCCCAAAGTGAACATCTTTTAAAATGAGTAAAATACCAGTGAATAATATTTTTAAATGACATTTTTAAGAGTAGAGGTTATGTGGTAGTGCAGCCTATAGTACCCATCTAAGTGGGCTCCAGGCATTAGTCTTTTTCAGTGGTAGGTGTGAAATCTCTTATGGAATGCAAGCTATAGCTTCCCACCAGGTGGGAACTAGTGACCAGTCAGGCTCCACTTTTGACCTGCAGTGCAACAACAAAAAGATTAGCAAGCTTTAAAATATGCTGAAACATGCTGCTTAACCTCTTAAGGGCATTGAACATGACCCCTAAAATTGTATGTGGAAAAAATATACACAGATGTGCAGCTTGTCTTAAATACTTCTCACAGCATGGTAGACATAGTGAGACATACAGTCCCATTTTTCTTAGGAAAATAAGGTATTTTTGAGAATCTGGGAATCGTTTTTCTTAAGAACAGAAGTTTGCTGTTCTCTTTAACCCATATAGCTAATGGACAAGAAGGAATTGTTAGCAATCTGTTGTATGTTGGGATGAGCAAGGACTTGGGAGAGGACAGGTACTGCAAAATGCTGGAAGAAATTATCAGTCCCTTTATACTGATTGGCGTATTTGAAGAGTCTTCTTAAACAATGCTTTTCAGATCGGAATTCACAGTATCATCATTATTCTGTATTAGACTGAATACACTTAAAGCACACACAATTTTAATAGGTAGGATCAAGGCCATTTCCAGGCTAGTATAGCATGCTACTTCCACCTAGTTTAGCAATAGCAAGGGGCCAAGAAGTGCCAAGAGAAATTCTCTGAACTCTGTGCCAGCACTGCCAGCCTGTTACTCCTTTCCCTCTTTTCCATTGGCCCTGGCCCTTCCTTGGTGCAGTAATGATTAGAGTTCCCATGCTGAACCAATGGTATGCATGGGGAGGGTGAGCAGAAGCTGCCCTTTGGTTCGGGTTTGCTACATACCCAACCAGGACACATCTTTACCAGGCAACTGTGCAGGGCAGGTGCACTGGCATACGATCCTTATTACTGCTTAACTTTTAGCAGGAGAGAGATAGACAAGATGACTGGAGCTTCTGTATGCCATGAACAGCATCAAGGAGCATGTACTTTCCTCTTAAATCCTTTAAAGTCATTCAGTAAGTCAAGCTGCTGTAATTAGGATAAAGTCTAAAAGGTACAAAGGTAGGTATCTTTAATAAGACTAAACTCTTGGTTGTTTAGGCAGCTTAATCAGACCCCTACTAGCCAGACATGCAAACATAGGATTGAAAGAGGTCCACTCTGTAATGAACCTCAGTGAGCTCTGCGCTGTCACACAGAGCAAAATCATGTAATCACTGTTGTATGTTTATCAAGCTCTGTGTTATGGGTGGATAGGCTGCTTATTCCCTCTGCACTCTTGAGAAATATTTTTCTTTTTATTTTCTCAGTGAAGTTTTTACAAAGAATTTACCCTCAGCCCACCCAATATACTAAAACACACCATGACTGATGTTCATTTGACTGATCAGAAGTACTCACATTTATAGCTTTTCTTGCTTCTTGGACACTAAGCTTTCCTAGGCACCCACCATTTTGATTAACCTCCTTTGCAAACATGGACTTTACAGTTTCTCTGCAATAATGAATAGTCAGTGTTGTAGTATGACACAAGTCATAAAAATGCCTTTAGTTTATGTGGCATCACTCATTCTCAATAGGTTAAGATGACATTTTGTGCTATTTCAGCTGGTGATATTTAAAATAGCTCCCTCAAGTAGTAGACCCATAACTTCTGCTAGGCTTACCATTTCTTGGTATACTGGATGGTGTTAGTTCCTTTTTCTATCCCAAGATGGACAATATTGTCTAGTGCCAGAATTTCCTATTTATACTTTCATATAGTTTTTACCATCCTGAAATGCCTGGATTGCTGGGGCAACTTTAATCTGCTTTTGCTTTTCCCTTACCTGACAGTTAAGATAAATGGCTATAATCTATCAGGGGCATAGTAGAAGGTAAATTAATTCCTAATAGTCAGCATTTGCTGATTGAAATGAGGTGGTGTAGACTTTATTTATTTTTTCATTGTACCTTGCAGATGTTTTAGGAGTTTTTGAAAATAAATACCATACCACTTGCTCTTGAGAACTGTAACTATATCTGTTCAGTGTAGTGTCAACAAAAGCCCAGTGGCTTATATAGAACACCAGCTGTGCTATATAAATTTATAGCAAGTAATTGGGACAAAGATTGCCGCAATCTTTACAGAAAAAAACAAACAGCTTCTGTATAATCCCTGTACACACTCCAGCATAATGGAAACACAAGTATTCTAGTCACAAGTTTCAGAACATTAGGAGGAAAAATAAATTACATAAGTGTGTTAATTTCTTTTCTTTTACGGTTTGTCTCAGCCTTAACCTCCTAGCCACTATCAAAATACTGCTCTCCTAGAAGCTGCCTGCTTTATTCAATACACTCAGGATTTTAAGAATGTCACCGGTACAGAGAAAGAGGGCTTTCAGTCACACCTGCCAGTCGTGAAGCTCATAGGGGATTTCCTAATGCGCTACTTCCACATTTTCCATGTAGCACTCTTTTGCTCAGGTTTCCATTTAGCAGCTTTATTCACATCACACACTTCTTTTCTATATCCTGAGAGAAAGGATTGTTTTCACAGGAAAATAGCCAAGGTCATAGATCTTCTTTTTCTTGTTAATAAATGGAATAGAATACACTCAGTAGAACAAACTGGGTTAGCTAAGTAGAAAGGTTTTGCTTTAACTAGTGGACCAAGTTCTCATCTGGCATAAACTGGCAATGTGAATTTACAGCAGGTAAAAAACTGGCCTAAGTACTGCAAGATTCTCTCTCTCTCTCTCAAAAAAAAAAAAAAAAAAAAAAAAAAAAAAAGAAAGAAAGAAAGAAAAAAAGCTCCAGAGTGATAATGACACACTCAAATTAATAAAATAGCTACACTAACTAGGGCCACTGGGCTGACAAGACTAATTTTGCCTCAGTCATTCATTCTGAAAAGTCTGATCATTTTCTTAGTTCATTCATTTGGCCTGGTCACTCTCTCTTGGTCCTCTGCCTTGGCGTCGGATCCACCGTCTCCATCATATCTCAGATAATACGTGTGTTCATTAGTGCTGCTGTGGAATTTTGTAGCAATATAGAACATGCCAATTTCAGCAGAATACCAAAATATTTAAATAAAACATATCTGGCAAGCTGCTTGAAATAATCTAAGCTTCCAAGGTACCTCTCTTGATTGTCCATGGCACTGTTGGTTTTGACCATAGCAATGGTGCAGAATGCCTTTGGGTGCCCTTGCTGTCACTGCTGGCACCACTTGTCTCCTGGGCTCAGGTGCACATTGAGGCTGCATCCTGATTCAGTCTTGTGAGAGACACCAATGCAACCAGTTCTCCCAGAAATTAAACCTGGGGTTGCTACCCAATTAGGCACAGTGGTATGCTTTATCACATAGGTGATCTGGATAGCCAGTGCCCTGGACAGCAGATAGCAGGTAGGTATAGACACATCCTCGTGTAGTTATCTGGGGGGGCTCTAAGATAACCTGAGTAACTTGACTTTATTAGATTTATGTGCAGTCTCAGAGTGAAGCAAAAAAGGATTAGAATTAGGATTAAGGACCCTTATGACTCACTCACTGTTTGAAGCCCGTGCTGCTGGCCCCCATTGGTGTGGTCTTGCTATGCCCAAGTCATGTAGCAGAAACACAGCAGTTCTGTTGCCATCCACTTTCTTTCTGGTTGTAGGACTAAGGGAAACAGCATTTAATTTTGCTTGCGTCTTGATTGCTCGTGCTTTAAAATCCACATTCATATTGACTTGTATGCATTTGGGGTTTTTTCTTCAGCTCTGTCTCTATCATTTTGTAATATTGATGACATGACTCTGTTTTAAGAAAAAAGTATGAGTGGATCTAAAAAGTGGGTACTATGAATATTTGAGTGTTTGTCATTAGCAGTGAATGGATTGTTTGGGCTCTGTAGAAAAACTCTGTATTTAGGTGCACTGTTTTAATAAGGCTCTATGATGAGTTAATGTTTTATCTTAAAAATGACAGGGAAAAAAATCTCTATTTTTTCATCTATTATTCTAAAGTAAATATTTTTTCTGGTTTCTGAGCAGTTTTGCTTTGATTTATCGAAGTAGGTCAAAAGCTATAAAGATAATGCTAAACGGAAGATATCAGAGTTATTTAGCAAACAGACAAATTGCACCTGTTCATTTTTTACTCAGCAATATTTGCAATATATAATGGATTTTTTAGCCCTGCTTCAAGTTGCCAGTAAAGATAATTTTGAGACATGAAAAAGGTCCGGATCAATCTCACTGTACATGTTTCAGCTTCTTCATGCTTTTTCACACTTTTGAAAATTTAGTCAAGGGAAACCTGGAGTAAAATATAAAAGTATCAAAGTGGATCAAACTAGTGAATTCTCTATTCAAAACTGACTGAGGCTACTAAAGTATGAATTTGCAAAGGTCTTCAGGCAGCTTCTCTTAAGCATTCCTGGTCATTTTCCAAACTAGGATTTATGGTTGTGTGTCACTTAGGCACGTCTGAAAATTATTCTTGAATTTCCATGTCTCCTGGGGTTTTTTTGTTTGTTTTTTACAAAACTTTCTGTCCTAGCTTTTGTTCTCTCAGTTCAACAATCAGGTCTCTAAGGAATGAGCAAGGCATACAAATGTGTGCACATGCATATACCTTGCTTGGAGCTGTGATTTAGAAAGGAGACCAAAGCTGAGGCCTACCCTACCAATGACAAAAAAATGACTTCATAATTTACATTGATTTATTTATTTATGTTTATATTTTTATATATTACTCCATTGAATAACTGATGTGATTATTCTTAACTGTCAGCATCCTCTTTCAGTAATAAGTTAATTTTTTTTTTTCAGTCTTCAGATGTTGAGCTTAACTGATTTAAGAAAATATGGCAAGGTAATGATAACATAAGAAAGTTCTCGAGTGTACCAGTCTGGTTTAGCTAGTATTGTGGTTAGTATGATCTATTATCAGGCTGTTTTCTCTTCTGAGATACTTGCTACAGGACTGGATCAAGTTAAAAAAAAAAAATTGGTGTTAATGCTAGGTACTGATGAAACGTAATCTTGTTGCATTTTGAGAAAAGAAGAAGCTTTACAGGTATGCCTGTCAGGAAGGCACTCATCCTTTGAACATCTTCCCTGGCATGAACAGCTTTTTAATTTAATTGACAGATCAAACTGCAGATTTACCAGTGGAAAAGGTTACTGTACATCATATAAATTAGAGGCCATCTAGCAACTGGTTTAAGGGTGAAGTTTGATACTGAGTTTGTATAGGATTTTGAAAATTAATTGTTTCATCTGACCTTAATGTTTCAGCTATACGTAAATTTTGCATTAGAATGTAACTGCAGAACAGGGAGACATCAACTCTTCAATTTTAGCTGAACATAAATTACATTTGCACTCACTTTAAGTCCCCTTAACCCTGCCAGAAATGTGTAAATGGCCTTCAGTGTAAATGAGAAACAGGCTCACTATAGAATTTTGTCCTAAGGAAGTCAAAGCTTTGCTTTTTTTTTTTTTTTTTTTTTTTTAGTTTAGAACCTTAAAGGTAAATATTTCAAATTAGGATCTGCATGTACAAACACTGTTACTTCTTAAGAGGGAGTTCTGCTTACACACAGTAAAGATATTTTAAAAATCCTTTAAATGTTGTTTTTCACTGATAACAAAATCCTTTCCCTTTCCCTTTCCCTCTCCCTCTCCCCTTTGCTATCCATTTCCTTTTTCCTTTCCCTTTTTCTTTTTCTCTTGTTAAATTATGAAATTTAATGTTATTACGGAAAGAGTATTTTAAGAAAGTCTTTCTCTTCTGTGGACCTCATATTATACAGTACTCTGAAGATGTTTGTTTGGAAACTGAGAAAGCCAAACTGAGTAATACTGTACTGCATTATAATATGTAATAATGAAATATGAAACTTCCTGTGTACTCTATCAAGCCATTATTGAAATCTGTTAATAGTTATTTTTCTTATGCAGTTTTAATGGATGAGAATGCAAAGATTAGAGCAATTTAAAGTCTGTTTGGTTCAGGTTTGTGCTCTAGGGACCACGATCTTTGTTTCGTTTCTTTTTTCTACAATGCAGATTATGAAATGGCAGAGTAAATTGTGAGGAACTTTCTATGTAGGAAAAAGGTTACTAAGAAATACATCTATTTGTTATATAACTTCAAGAGAAAAAGTGTTTCTGTTGGCCTCTGGGGTAAAAAGACTCAGAGAATTCATCTTAATAATTGCAGTCCATGTACTGTAATAGAATAAATATATGCACTCAGAAGAAGGCCAAATGTTTCAGAAACTCTCGTCAGAGTTGTGTGTGAACCAGAACCTACTGGGCTAATAATTTAAAATGACTGTTCTAGGGAGACTCTAGTTTGGCTGACTCTTCTTTTTAGTGTCAATCAGAAGATTTAAGGTTTAATGCTCACTATACTGCATACGGCATCTTACAAATTAAAACTATCCTCTCACATGAACAGGTAAAAATATCATTCAAGATAATTCTAAGACAAAGTTTGTGGACAGAAATAATATGCTTTATTAAATCAAATTATATCCTGGGAAACACAGACAGGTTTTTTGGCATAGATCTGAAACAGCAGGTCAAATAGAAATTGTGACTTCTCTCACAGAACAAATATGGCTGATACTCCTCTGGCTGTTTTGGCCTTTGCCAGGCTACTACTGCAATATGGAAGATATGATCTATTTTTTTTCAAGTGTGTACACTACCCAACCTGTGAAAACACTCTCCTAGATAAAATAAAGTACTCAGTGTTAAATCTTCAATGATCACCCATTGTATATATATAAAAATTTTAATAGTCTTTTATTTTTAAGAGTTACTTGTGTTGCAAAACAGCCAGCAATACTCTGAAAGTGCACAAAATTTTCTCCAAAATGTCAACAAAATTCTTGATATAGTTATATTGCCAGCACTTTCTCTTTCCAACTTTTGGTGCAGTAGGAATGGATTTAACACTTGGAGACAAATACTGTGAAATAACTGCACATATTTAAAATAGGTGCACACGCCATACTTCTTTTAAGTCAAATACTCACACATTTTTATTTTTTATTGTGGCTACTTTTGTAAGAAAAATGAACAACATGGAATTCATCACCTGCTAGCAGGGGAACTAAAAAATATTTCAATTTTCCAGCTAGGTTTGAGGAACATGATTATGCATGCAGAATGATCCATACAGGTAGTCTGAACCAACATATGCATGGGACTTCTCACAGAAATAGATGAATTAAAATACTGTTTGACAGGATTGTTGCTATACTTTTGATCAGAAAAGTGGATTTTTACTGAAGAGTTGGAAAATACATATTTTTTAAAATCACAAATTAGGCTGTAGATTTCAATGAATCTTGTAATAAATTGCATGCAAAGCACATCTAACCATGCCTTGCAATAGGTGAAATGGAAATATGGTTCTGCAACAGTAAGCAGAGTAGGTAAAGAAAAATGTGTTATATTTAGCAGAGAGGACTTTGGAATTCATATAGAAAATTCAATGGATATGTTACACTCTGCTGTAAGTGTCATGAAATTTAATTCATTAATACTGCACAAAAGCTTTTAGATCCTGAACTGGAGGGAACTATGTGGCATGTTTACATTACATGTATGGACATACTTGGTTCTTGGTTCTGCCAGGTAAAACCAATAAAAAGAAGTACTTGGGACCCCTGAGGTTACAGGTACTGCCAAAAAACCCCATGTTAAGTACTTCAGATCTAACGTGCTCCCAATGGCATTATCTTTTGCCATAACTAGTTTAAAACCTTATTAGCTGACTGGCAGCAGCATATTGCTCCGAGCATATCTGTACAAGACAAACAGAAGAGGAAGTGTACTTTTATAACAGTCCAGTGGGTGAAGCCCATGTGAAGTGGAAGATCTTCACCATCTTGTATGAGTTTGATTCCAGTGCTCACACTTCCCAGGAAAGTACAGCAAAAACAAGCCATGCGATTATTTTGTCAACTGATGTTAGGAGGGCAAGTTTCCTACTGAAGCTGGACCATGGGGAAAAGGGAGTGTTACCCAGAGAACAAGAGAAAAAGCAAGCAAGAAACAGCCCTGATGTGTAACCAGCGCAACAAGGGTTGTCCTATGGAAGGGAGTCTAAAACCTTTCTTGTATTTTGACTGAAGAGCTTTCCTTCTCATCAGTTGTTCTTATATATTACATTTTGGGGTGTATGGCTTTTCTGTAGCTGACTAAATGGTGATCCAGCTGAAAGAGAAATGGTGTTTCACACTTTCCTGGAGTCCTTTGCATTCTCTAGGTAAGATATGCTCTGAGATCTGTGGGTTCAAGTCCCTTATGTTGAAACAAGACCAGAAATCTGGTTTCCCATAACATGAATAAGGGATCTGACACATCTGCTATTTAATGTTTGGCAGACACCATGATATATTTTCCTCCACTGCCTATTTTTAACTGAATGCACTGAAGCGTGAATGAATACAATTGCTCATAATTACACTTAAATTTGGGGTTACTTACTGTTGTTTAGAAACCCCTACAAATATTGCAGAAGCAGAAGAGATCCAGCACAAAGAGAGAGGATGATTAATTTAGGAACTTTTAGAATGGCAAAAGATACTGTGTGAAATGTCGATGTCTAATGTCTGCCTAAACTGGGACTTCGGCAGAATTTAGATGGGGAAAATGTCTTAGTCAAGGCTGTAGGCTAAAGTAATGTCATACAAATTTAAGAAAAGGAGTCTCCTAATCCCCATAGAATAACGGGCTGGAAAGGACCTCTGGAGGTCACCTAAACCAGACTACTCCTCACAGCACAGCCAGCTCCAGAGTTAGATTAGGTTGCTCGGGGCCTTGCTCAGGTGAGTTTTGAAAGTCACCAAGGATGGACATTTTCCAGTCTCTCTGACAACCTGTTCCAATACTTAACTATTCTCATTGTAATTATCTTTTTTTCCTTTATATCCAATTGGAAGTTCCCTTGTTTGCTGTAGGGACTCTTAAGAGTGCAGTCATTGGGTATTAACAGAAGCCTTTGAAGTACAGTCACGTGATGATAACAACTGTGCAAATGCCAGTCACAAATAGTCCATTACTGGTCACTAAGCAAAAGCAGCCTCGCAAACTGGGCGGAACCAGTTTTAAGGCATAGTAAAGAACATGTATCCAAGATATATAAAAAAATCTTATGTATGGTAAAAATGCAAAGCAGATAAAAGAAATTAGAAAACATAGCTTGCCTTCAAGAATGAGAACAAAGGAAGAACAGAAGAAAAGGGTTTGTTCCAGCAGTGTCTTCTCTGGCTAAGGATAACAATCCTGTTCAATGCTTCTACTTCAGCACAGCATATCCTTCCTCACCTTTGGTGGAGAAAAGCACTGCTTTTTGAGTTACCTTTCACCACAATTTACTACTCAGCAATTGCATGCAAAATGTTATCTTTTATTATTTAATTGGGTTAAGAAAACTGGAGTTATAAGGAATGGTCTATGTATGTCTGTGTCTTCTGCTCCAACCTTTCCAAATGAGTGATACCACAGTACCAAGCCAGAGGAAATGCAGATACAGCAGATGTGGGTGTGACTGCTACCTCTTGTGTTTCCACTGTGCACCTCTGAGAATGGCCTGGCTCCGTCTTCGCTATAACTCCCCTTTAGGCAGTGGAAGTGGCACTGTACTTACAGAATGGCAGTAACAATGAGGTTAAGACAGCTAAGCGATTTAATCCTGGGCTAGTGAACAGGATGCCTATATTTCATCAAAAGCTAACAGGTGTATCCACCAGAAACATATGGTACTTTATGGAGAAGGGTATACAAGTGAGGGATGTTTAAATATGCTACTTCAAGATAAACAACATGAGCTGCATGTATGGTGTTACTACTCAAGGTTGTGGCATACTTAAATTTGTGGATAATTTAACTAATCAATTGGAAAATGATTGACTTTCAAATGAGCATAATAACCAATAAAATACTATAAGGAACTGATTACATATATATATAAAGAATAGCCATATATTAGTTTCTTTGCTTTGAGGTTTTCTCTCACCACCTACCCTTTGCATTTTAGTACACAGTGGTGTGCTTGCTATCTTCCACGTGGCCCTAAATAAGGAATTTTGTGGCTGGGGTGCCATTTGATATGACACTTAATTTAGGTGTCTATATACATGTGTCTGTATAAATTCAGGACCTGGACTTTTGTTGTAGTTAATGGATTGTCAGCCCAGTCAGTGGTACCTAGATTCAGCTGGTCAGACACTCATCGCTCTGCTGAGTTGTCCAAGCAGAGAAGTTTTGTGCTGTTGGAGGTATCATCAGGTTTCCTGCCTAGCCCCTAGGTTTCATTTAGGTTCTGGGTCACATTTGCTAGTAGATGTATTGGATATTCTAGGTATCAGACGATACTCAGTGCTTTTATTTAGGCAAATGAATAGAGCTCCCATTATCTATAACATACCTTAGATATAGACAATTAAATTTAGGTGTCCTAATCTGAGGCTGAATCCTACTCTTGTGACAGATCTAATGAGTTATGTTCCTGAGCTAAGTGAATCTGCTCCCTAAAAGTGGTGGGATTAAAAATATGCATCGGAGCAGTTAGTGTTGAAAATGGCTAAAAAGGCACATCCTGGAGTACAAACGTGGCACTGCTCACAGAGTCAGTAGGCCCTGTAGTGCTGATAGTGTCTGACAATCAACATATCCCTCAGAGAGCTGGAAAAATCAAGATCTTGGAATTTAGGTTTTAATAGCAAGTCAACAAAGAGTGTTATTAAATCTAATCAGTAGATCATTCAGAGATATGCTTATCATACAGTAATTCATTTTCATTTATTCAGCAGAGGTTCAACCTTTAAAAATATCCTTAAGAAGTCTTTCATACACCACATATACACATGCACAGCTTTGGTGGTCAAGTAAGACTCCAGATTCTGAACTATGAAGAATTTTGTCTTTTAGTTAGAATAGAACTGTCTCAGAAAAGTCTGATTTTCTTCAAAATTAAACATCATTTATCTATATTGATTTCAAATGAGGTTGTTCAATGCCTCATTTCTCTCACTACTGAGGGCATGATCCTGCTTTCCTTAGGAGGACACCTTGCTATTGATTTAATAGAACAAGACAGTCTTGCCTTTACTTTGAATTGAATCTAATATAAGTTTAAAGATTACAACCTATAGCTATATTTAAAAGGTATTAATGTATTTATGTTCTTTCATTCATTCATTCATTCGTTCATTCTTCTTTACCTGTGTAGCAAACATAATGCAGGCTGGAATTTAAATCCATGTTTTTCCATAATGCAGAATGACCTTGCTGGGTTTTGATGACCACAGTTTTTACGTGGAAGTGGAGAGATAAAAATCATATTCTATTGGATTACAAGAATTATATTCGTGACGGAGAGCAAATTTTTTTTTGGATGTGGGAAAATATGTCAAGACCAATGTGCACATGTATCCTGTATAAACAGAATGATTTAATACTGTATGTATTCACAAAAAACTTTTCATTTGTAAATATAAAATGATGAACACATCACATATAACGAGTTTGCATTGTAAAGAGTTATAATTAATTCATGTATATTTAAACTCTATAGATATGCATATCATGGCTCATGGAAAGTAATATGCAATAGATCATTACTAATGAAGTCAAATTTTCTTTACAAGTTTATTTCATTTTAAACTACCAATCTTTTTTTTGAAAATTGAAACCTTCCTCAGGAACTCACCATTTCTTGCCAAATTCAATTAAAAGTGCTAAAATGTTTTTATAAATAAGAAAATTTATTTTTTTTATTTACAGAAAGGAGTAGCTTTTATTTTCATTTTAAAGTGACTTTTTGTTTTAAATTTTAAAACTTGTTTCTTATTTTTCTTACTGCTTATTTGTTTTTCTTTAGTTGTAGTTTTTCTTATTGCTTATTACAAAATTAAATAGAGCAAAATAGAACAAAGCTTATAATGGCCTTACTTCTGTTTCATGATCTATAGTATCTTGATTTTCAGCTGGCTGTTCATTTATTGTGGTGATTTTATTTGCAGCCCACAGTGCAATAAACACTACTGTATTTCATGGTTTGTATGTAGAATATAAATCCTACATTTATTGATTATGTAAGATATTATGCAGGGCCTAAAGCTGTGTCCCAGAATGCTCAGAAAAATAAAAACATAACCATTGTTCCACAAAGCTTAAATTTTAAAAGTTGTATATTGTATAACGAATACTCTTTTTAAACTCTAGGTGGAATCTGGGGTGACAAAGGATCATAATCAGAAAGAGGCAGTTCTGTGTTTCTGTGGCTTTGATGATAAGAATGATATTTTAGGTAGAAGGTACTTTTATGCATATAAAATTATGGTGATAAAACTATCACTCAACATTCTTCAAAGAATATATATTTTTTATAAGCAGAATAATGCAAAAGGTTCGCAAGGCAAAGATCGGTAGCAGAATGTGGGGCCTTAAGGTTTAGGAATATAATAGAGAAAAATGAAGTTCAGAGAGATCATTCAACTACAATAGGGATATAAAGAAAACCTTAGGGGAGGGGGTTGAAAATGGATCATCTAGGCAGGAAACTACTGTTATCCTCTATGACCATATTTCTTTCCCATGTGGTCAGAAATTCAGAAGGAGTTCCAAAGGCTGCTTGTGTGATATCTCATTTAATGAATAGGTCAGAGAAGGACAGAAGAAGCCTTTACAATTCTGCACCTCATTGTAGTCAATGCACCATCAAAGACTCCTGATGAAAGACAGAAAGTTTCAATTGTTCTCTAAAGACTAAAAAAGGTCTCTGCAGGCATTTGAAATGAATAGAACTAGGGAAAATTAGAAGTCTGCTAAAGAGAAGATTGCAAACTCAAGGTCCTTGCTAAGGAACAGTTCAAAATGTGATTTGACCCTGCAGGATATAAATATTCTCTTTTCTGTTACATTTCCTACCTAGCTAATTATGCATTTGCTTGCAGTTTGACATGGCAGGTGGAAAAATCTATTGTGATTGTCTAAAATGCACATGAAGAGAATATGATCATCAGGCAGACAGGTTGCACCCCTCTTTATAAAATCTAGTGATATTGTGTTCAGTTTGCAATGCTCAGACACCGGAAAGATCTGACCAATGTACAGGAAATTCAATGTAGTTTTCACTAATTGGATGTGATAACAAATTTTTTGTATCTAAAGATAAAAGATTTTTTTTTCAGTGTATTGCAAGAAATATAAAGGTGATGAAATTAAGAAAATGAAATATATCCCTATTGGAGAGATATATCTTGTTATAATTTATAACAAAACTGAGAAATTTCATCAAGTACTATACTATTAACTAGAGTCAAAACAGAAGAAGAAACTGTATAAAAGAGAGTGTTCTTACAATAAATAGGAAATAAACTGAATGTTATGGTAGACCTAGCCTGTTGGTTGCACTTTGATTCCCTTTTTCTCTTTAAACATGATTTTGTGTTTTGTTTTTAAAAAATTATTTATTTCAGGTCAAGTTAATCCACAAAGGTTCTTTCAGCTAAGATTTATTAAACCAGAGCTGGTGTAATTCATTATGAACTTGGCTCTAAACAGCTGCCCATTTAGATTTCTGCTTGAGTTATGAATGCAGAATAAAAGATGAGGCAAAAGCCAAATACCTGCATAACCAAAAAAGAGCATGGCCTCTTTTAAGAAAACATACTTTCTTCTGAGTATCTAAATGGAAAGCATGTGATAAATGTCATTCAGGTAAAGATACAGTTGCTTTACAAATGAGGCATTTTAAGAGAGAGGTACTACCTTTAGTTCTGGCAATGCTCCAAACAGTTGTTTCAGCTCTTAAAGATTTTATTGCCAGTTGGATTCATTTTGTTAATCTTTCAAGTACTGGAAATAAAGAGCAGATGACTCCATGATGTGCCCAATTATCTACCGCCTTAAATAGCTCTATTAGTTGAAATAATAGCAAGAATACTAGATGGCTGTTCTGTGGAAATTGTTGTTTTATGAGGAAAAGGTGGCACATTAGGTAGGACAAATTCTCTTTCTCAAATGTATTTCCCAAACTTAAATTTGGGTGTAAAGGGATATCCAGTTGCTATGGCTTTTGCATAATAAAGAGGATAACATGGGCCTTTTGATTATATTGGATGAAACAACAGTAATTTTTTCTTCCCAAAATGTAAGAATTTAAGATAAGATAAACACTTTAAACTTCTGTCCCATGCATAAATGTACATGTTGCCATGGTTCCTATGTGAAATTCAACTACAAACAAAAAAATGACGCAAAGTTATTGTTGGCAACTTGTATGACTTTACAGTGGCAAAATAATGCCAAAAAACCCTCCATAGAGTGTTTAGTACTAAATTGGCTACCAGATTGGAAATTATTATGGAAATTACTAAACAAGTATCATGGAAAATGGAATTCTTAAAGGCTGGCACTCTTTTTCAAAAATACTTGTTAACAGATGAGTCTGCAAAATTCATATTATCACTTTTGTTCTGTAAAATGGCAAAATAGCAGCAGCAAAAGAAGCAGATGTAAGAAGAGCAACAACAGCACGAGGCATCATAAAAGCACCAGTTTAGGGGGTGTTTTACACCATGCGTATAGGCTCCAACCATTAGTAACTGCAGTGAGGACCTGAAAGGAGAACATGAGCTTGAGAAGAGCAACAGGAAACACGAAATCATGACTGTCTGTGGAGATGTTTTGAAATGACAGGTGATGCAGAAACACCGTTTTATAATTATCTTCCTAGGTGTCTATTCTTAGCCTTATCTTTTCACAACATATCTTAACTGTTCTTGGTTTGCACTGTAAGGCTGGTGTATATGCAAATGAAGCCTTATTGTAATTAGAAGTCATAATTATTTGGAGCAAGGAAATCTCCACAATTCATGATTAAGTTTGGAACTCAGGGAATCCATATGTACCTTGTAGCCTATTAATTCTGGAAATAGAGATATCCTTGCATCATATAGGACGTGCTGTTCTTTTGGCTTAAAAACAAAAATAAGGATGATTTGTAGGATGTTGGGTTTGTGCTTGCATATGATGGTACCTTTCCTTACCTCGCCTTTGTTTTACTTTACTTTTTTTAAACATAGAACGCATTACAAGATAGAGATAGTAGCAAGAGCTTACTACCTTAATGTATTATACTAGAGAATACTGAAGATAAGCTTTCTTAGTTAGCCAGTGTTTGCTTTTAGGGACACTGCCATCTGGGAGAGCTGTGAGGATGAGTCTAGGTGGCTGCCAGGCCTGCTCAGGTTTGCCATCTTCACAGAAAAGCCTGCATCAAAAAGTACTGGCTTAGGATCAATGTCATCCACTAGATACAAGCTTTCTATGGAAAAGCTTGGTCTCAGCTTAGATGACCTAGCTATCCTCTAAGGACCTTCTCTTTGAAGTTTCTTTCAAAACTTGACTGCTCAGACCCTAGAGTCAGCCCAACTGCAACGTCAAGGATTCTGGGAAGATGTGTAGAGCCATTCTGTACCTGCATGGAGATCTTAATGATGATGATGATGATGGTAAAATAATGTGAGGCTGAACTGGACAATGAGAGAATTCTGCAGGAGAGGCAGAATTCACAGAATAGGAACAGCTGACAAGGCATACGCAAATACTAAAAAGTTGTCCCATAACACCTCCACCTCATCAGCTTACAGGAGATCTATACAGTAAATTGTTCTGTCTAATGTCTTGGTCTGAGGTAAGCACCTTATGACCTCCATCTTCTTCCTTCTAATGCTCATACCTGCCTTAAAGAAAAAAGAGCATTTATTCTTGTAGATACTATGCTCTACTAACAGAACTGACAGAAAAATTGCCTCCTATTTTTGTCTGTATTTCTCTTCTCTCTTAATGAAGGATACTGCCTGTCCCTTCTGCCCTGCTTACCACCCTCTTCAAAGTGCACCCAGATCATTGCCAAAACCCATGCCACTCAGGTTAGCCATGTGGGCACACCACAATGATGCAGATGTCTGAGCTTCTCAAACTCTGCTGGCAGTACCTCTACTGGTCCTTGAGTGTTCTGCAATATAATTTAAAAAATGTCAACCGTACTTATGGGTCAGGTTGTATCACACAGCCTTCTGCTTCAGAAGTATGTAAGGTCCTAAGGAGGGTCCTGCTAGGAGGAGGAAGTGATGATAAGATGAAGGATGGGAAGACCATTTGGACTATGCATACAGTGCAAGGAAAGGACCCACATATATTGGAGACTGCATCTCAGACAGATGAGAGGAAAACACCATAGAAAGCAGTCAGCTTGACTAATTGGAAAAACATGTCAAAATACTTGTTTCCATGTCCTGAAGTCAAATAATCTTCTGGCACATTGCTAAAGTATAAGGTTCAATAGGCCTTTAGATAACATGCAAATATAATTTCATTATTGCAAACAGCAAGAAAAGAAAGAAGGGTGAAAAGCAAAAATATACAAACAGACAGACTGAGCTATGTTATAGCCTGAAATGTTCATCTGAAGGAAATAAGGAAGAATAAACAAATCAGACTAGAAAGTTACAGGAGTATCTGCCTTTTTTGGCAGCCAGTACTTCTACTGAGGGATGTGGAGGTAGTAAATGAGAAGCAAACCAGATTCACTCACCAATAGATCCATGCTTGGGCACCAGCAATTTCTTCTAGCTGTTATATGGCTGTAGAGAGAGAGGTGGAGTGTGAGGTATCTGGGAACAGTCTGATAAATGCATTTTTCTAAAAATACTAGAAGAAATAAGAAAAAATAATTGTCAAGTCTTCTTATAGATGGGCACTTTACTGGAGAAGTAGCTTACAAAACCATTTATCTAGTCTGGGCATGGATGTAACCTGGGAACCAATCTTCAAATGGCTGCAGAACAGAGATATTCATGTGAATATAGGTTGTGGGGATGGCACAAGTGATGGGAGAGAGTGAAGGAATATGCGGGAGAATTGCCATGCCTTATGACCCTGAGCTGGTTTTGATTGTGAAATTTAGGCAGAATCAGGCCAAACAGAATAGCAGGTCATGATGGGGATTCACATATTCCATTTACGCAAACCTACTTTTGTCAATTCAGACAAAAACATGTATAGAAGAAGGAAAACAACAGTTCTGGGGTTTCTGATCTCCAGTTCATTTTTTTCCACACAGGAAATGAGGAGTGCAATCCTGAATGCTTGACCACCGTTCTGTGCTTTATCAAACAGGTGAGCAGCCTGAGGTGGAGTACTGCTCCTTTACCTGTTTAACTATTCTTTACAAATATCCCATGAAAGTCTTCCTTGTCCCGCAGTGTCATGTGCAGCCTCCCTGGATACAAGGGGCACTGTTTGGACTGACCATGAAAAGAAAAAGGCAACTGAGTAATTTGCAAACCATTGACTGGACTGACTTAGGAGTGCTTTTTTCTGGGCCCAAGCCAAACATCCCATTTCAAAGCATCCATCCTAATGATGTTTATGCTCTATAAACAATTTTATTCTCTTCTTTATTATACACTTATTTTGTTCTTGGTGTCATTAAAGCAAGTTTTACGCAATGAAAAGAGACTCTCTAACTTCAATAGGCTTTGGTTCACCTCCAATGGTGAAAGAGCACAGGAAACAGAAAATGAGGTAAAGTCACATTCTTGGATTTACCAGAGCAGTCATGAGGTTTCTCAGTAGAGTAATCCATGCCATAGTGCTCGGAATTTGCATTGACCCATTCATTAGATCTAAGATCCAAGACCAAGCATTTGCTTGAAAATCAATAATCTTCTCATTTAGTCTGAATTTGAAGTAAGGTTGAGTAATACCTAAGATACCTTATCCCATATTTTTGCAATCACTTTTATGTTTTTAATATATAAAATAATTTTTATCACTACCAAATAATATATTTTATAATGACTCAAAAACAATTAAACTTGTAGTAAATTTAAATGGAAAAATGACATCTTATTTATTTATACTTGAACTAAATAATATGCTTTTGTTCAGCAGGAATGAATGTATTATGTAGAACTTTGTTCTTTGGAGCTGTGGACATTGCATTCACAGTGTGTCCCACTAGTCAGAATGAGCTACAATACAGCTCTGACATACACTGATTTTTTTACAGCAACAGCTGAGATAGAGTAGGCCATTTTTGCTTGTGAATTTAACTGATATGCCTCTGAATAGAAGTGGTTGTTCCCCTCCCGCCACTTGTTGGCTTGAAGTTAATTACTGGCATGGTGACATGTATGAATAGGCTGTGACAGCCAATAATGTCTTCAACCACTAATGAATGAACAGAAGAGTTTAGTTAGGTACTTTTTTTAAAGAGTTTTACATGGCATTCAAGTGCCTTTTAACAAAATACAATTTTCCTTGAAATATCACTCTTCTCTTTCGCCTTTGTAATGTCTGTGCTCTTCAGCCTACAATATTTTATGGATTTTTTTTTATATTTAACATTTTATGTTATATGAGTTTTATAATTCTCTGGAATACATTTCAAATGGTCAGTATTCAGCTGATCCATGTTGGAGTCAAACACATTAAGATGTTCAAAGGCCTCAGCTGTAGAGAGCTATTTCTAGGTCATAACACTTTATTGTGTACAATCAGAAAATGTGGTGTAGTTGGCAAACCCTACATTAGTTTTTGAAATTACTGTGCTACCAGTACGTTCCAATCAATGAGAACCTCTGAGCCATGAACTTTTATTGATTTGTATTCTCCTGGGTAACATAAGTGGCCTTCCTTAAGTCTTCCAATTTCACTATCATGATTTTTTTTCTGAAAACACAGCTGAAAAGAATGACAGGTTTATTTATGCAGTTGCTTTGCTGTCCAACTCTTCTAGAGCCTGAAACAAAAGTAGATGCTACAGTAGGAAAAGAAATGCTATGATAATCTTATTCTTTATTTTAAGACCTTTGATTAGGACACCCATGCAATAGTGTCTTACTTCTGAAAATCTGCAATTTCTCATTAAATCTGTTCAGCTTTTTTTGAAATGTTTAATTTGTCATTCTTTCAATTGCAATGTAACAGTTTTCATTACTTTAAATGGTAGAAGTGACAAAATCAAATTGTAGTCATACTACTGCATTAATTTTATTAAAAGATATTAGAACAGCAGCTTGACAGATCAATCCTATTCAGTTACGCTAAAGACCACAGGAGCCATGGCTATCTACTACGGGAACAAACAACCTACTTTTTTGATGCATGAGATTCAGTGAAGGTATCATCCAATATCCCATTTGCTAGACATCATACTTAAAATGCTGAAGTTACTGCTCTGTAAAAAGTAAAATATAACAGGAAAGACCATCTGGATTGTGTTTCTGAATCAGAACGATGGAAGTTTCTTCAAATAATTATTTGGTTCATGTTGAGCAGAAAAGAAGCTAATTGAATAGCTTCTTTTTTTCATATGCATTGAGAAAGATCTCATAGCTACCGGAATTTAATTATTTTAGGTATTTTCACTCCTGCAATCTGGCTGATAAGGAAATTTTGGAAGAGAAATGGAGCGAATTAGCTTCCACAGGGCTTTGCGCTTCACAGGTTTGTCTGTGTGTATGTAACTGCACTGCCTCAGAGGTTCACACTTACTCATTTAAAAGAAAGCTGGATATTTCAACACAAATAACTAGGTGTATCCAACAGGACTTCGTCAAGGTCACAGAAAGTCTGTGCCAGAGCAGGGAATCAAACCAAGCATTCCCTTAATTCCAGATCAGGTCTGTAAGCGTGGACTACCTTTGCCTCCAGATACCCAGTCAATCCCGATTTGCTGCATCACAGGTCTGTTAATAAATTTGGCTCTGCTCCACAAAAGAATTTATAGGCACAGATAAGAAACTGTAATCATCAAAATACTTACCTTGGCACCGACAGTCATCAGAAAATTTAAATAGGATCCTGAAGTTCTGCTTCTATACCTAGGCAAAATTATCTTGGGCAATTTCAGGCTGAGCAGCAAAGTGATTATGTCATGTCAAATCCTGACAATGATCCTTAAATTAGGTTTTTCTTCTTACTAAATCCTCTAATGGCCCTATCTGAAGGCATGTTCTCAACACCTCTATCAGACACTTTCTGGATGAGATCCATATCTAACATAATAGTAATAGTCACTTTTATTTTTAAAAATGGCGGTAACTGCCACTTCCCTGGTTAATTTTGTTCTCTAAAATAGTTGCTGAATAGCTTAGCACTGTACTGAAAACCCCATTTCTAGTTCAGGAATAAAAGTTATTGTATTTTACCTACAATTTTTGGTGATGGCTTAGAGCATCTTTAAGCAAAGTTTATTCTTGCTTTATTTTTGTTAGATGTTGTATTTAACAGAACAAAGATCCAATTTACATTGAATTATTTATGGTATTCTAAGTGGTTTGCTGGAACAAATTATGATAGTCTGAAAATATCTGGAATATATGTATTATGTCATCGGGGGAAGCCCCAAATGAGAAAAAGAGACTTTTTTTTTTCCCACTTAGACTTTTTAGACTTCATTTACTGTTTACTAAAAGATGTTCATACATATAACATCATACAGTTCCAAAATATGGCAGTGTACCCAGTGCAGAGGAAGATATCCATTTGGAAAAATACTGCTAAATATGTAATTTTGCCATACTCTTTCCTAAATGAATGTACTGTACTGAACAAATCTGGATACACATAGGTCCCTGAAAACGTATTAGGCACCATGCTAACTCGAAATACAGTGACCTTGATTTCCTGAATGTCTCATTTGATCCTCTTTCATCTAAACTCAATTAAGAATCTTACCTGTCTCTCAAAATAGGGATTTGATCAATTGTCATACTTGCACTTTGTCAGACATAGGTGTGTGTTTTTTAGTATATGTATTCCCTGAATATGTACATGTTCACCCTGTGTGTATGTGTTGATGAATTTTTGTATATGCTAGATAGTGAAAATATCATAAGATATCACAAGATATCACAAGCTTCACTGTGCAAAGTAAGAGTAACAAAAGGCATTTTAGTATCTCCCTGTATATTTGTATTTTATATCTCACCTGTTAGAATAGACACACGTCTTAGTTCACTATATTTTCTGGGATTATTCATTTAAGGGATTTTTTTTTTTTTTTTTTTTTTTTTTGCCTTCTAAGTATTAGGCAGTTGATTGGCATAAGCTTACATAATTTTGTTGTAAATATAAGGAGCTCTACTTAACTGGTTTGTGAGAATATAAAAGCCAGAAGTGCTGTAATTAGTGAAAAGTAAATACAGTTGATGATTGTTTATCATGTTCTTTGCCATTATTACAGTGAGTTGTGGCAGAAGTAGCTCATAATATTTTCTACACAGATAAATTTTGAAATACCTTTTCAAAACTCTCTTATCTCAGGCTAGTTTTGTTCTTGTTGCTTAAAAGAAGTATAAGAAAGAACACAGTTTGAGGGCACATTTTTTAGAACTTTTATTTTTCCTTCTCTGCTATAAGGAAAAAAAATCTTGTGTCATTTATTTCTACTACCCACACACATATACTGTCAAACCAACAGCGAAGAGCAAAACTGCCGTTCTCTGTGTTACCCAAGTGTCAGCATCAATAGAAGTAATATTGATGAAGTTTTGGGCTGATTCAGATTAGTTTAGCTAGAACTGAAAACTTTTGCTGGATTCATCATTTTATCAGTCACTCTAAAATTACTGCAAGAAATCACAGGTTCCTTTTTTCAGAAATCAGAAGTCATGAGTTAACACTATTTTATTTACGCTGTCAAACTGGTATCTTCCATCAAAGAACAATTAACAGCAATGGACAAAAACCTCTCCAGTCCTGTTATTTATGCTTATACTCAACATCTTGTTTTCTCCTTTAATGTAGTTTGACAAACTGTGTTGTCATGATGGTAATAAATAAAATTTCTAAGAACTTCCCATGCCATATTTTATCTGCTGAAATTTTTTTCACTTGCCAAATATTTGTAAACCATATTGTTACTACATTAGAGTACATTTACTACATTCTCCTTAGTTACACGGGTCACTCATTGATATTTTTTGTCAAATCTGTATAAAATTTTGTCTAATCCCATTGCATCATTATTTCAATTTAACTAAATGGCATATCAAAATGCCAGCTTTCAAAATAGTCCGGAAGTCAGGTCTACATGTTTTAATAGCAAGCATTTTTATCTTTGTACCTTATCCCCAGTAAACATCCCCCATCTCTCTGAGTGAAAAAGCTATATGTATAATTCTTATACCTATACCAAATAGACCATTTCTAGTTTCCTAGATCTCACAGGGACTTAATTTTTCCTTCTTGCGTTTCTGTAAAGTTAAAAGTTTTATCATGCCAAAACAAAACTCTCTGGATTTACACCATGTTTATTCAAACATTAGCCATAGATGTTTTGGGAAAGTTTGCCCCTCAACACCTGGCTATGCCGATTAGCTGATCATTCTATGAAGTGCTGGGAATCTGCTTTATTGCAAGTCACAGCATATTTTCCTGGTCTTGCGCAGACAAACCTACACTCATTTTACGTGTGCTCAGAGCTGGCTAAAAGCCAGCAAGCTTCAATCCAAAAGCTGTGCATCTTTGTTAGCATGATACTGTGCTCTCATTAGGATTACTATATTAGCTTGAGCTCATAACCTTCAGATCAGGGCTGGCTGGCAAACCTCCAACTTGGAGCACAGGCAAAGAAGGTGCGAAAGACCCAGAATGTAATATTTAAAATTAGTGAAGTTCACATATGGAGTTTACACAGGCATTAAAACCCAAATCCGAGGGTTAAATTTATGCCTCTTCGCCTCATATTGTTATGAGTGTGACCTTTATTTAAGTAAATAGGTAAAAATCAACTACCTGTTCAATACAGATGTTAAAAACAGCTGAATGAAGTAATGTTAATATTAGTTTATAACTATGATTAAGTATGTTAGCTTTCCCAACTATAGTTCAGGGATTTATAATACCGGCTTTTAGTTTAGTAAGACACAATGCTTCTAGTGTGCCATTTGATATATCCCAGAGTATCTAAGAGATGGGAGATTTGCACAGTTCTGGAGCAGCAGCTGTTGACCAGGTGTGATACCTGATGGCATCTCAAATAGCACTAGACAACTATGTTTAGACAATTCAATCAAGTCCCTAATCAATACAATTAATGATGTTTACAAAGTGACTCAGCTGATAAAATGTAGTTTTCTGCTTTTCAGACTCCACTGACAGTGTCACTAGATCTGCAGAGTGTGATTCAGTTCCCCAACGATATGATACTGGAGATATGCACAGGCTACCACATATGGCACTGGAGCTACAGGGTACTTGTATGTGCCTGGAGCAGCAGCTGGGAGATATTATACATATCTAAATTTGGGTGTTTTAAGGGCTGACTCTACCCAAATATTTTAAAATTGCATTTTAACCATTATATTAGCAAATAATGCTTAGTTCATACAGATATTTTATATTATAACCTATGTTTTCAGTGCAAATCCTTTGGTCCTAGTTCAAAAGGGTAACTAAACTGATTATCTGAGGAAAATTTTGGATTAACTTGAAATGAACTGACTTCTTTGGCTCACTGCTATATGTTAGGTCAGCTCACCTTCAGGCACTTCAATGTAAGTGTGTGGAGGGCAGGAGTTCAGTTCAGACATGTGTGTATGGCACAGCACCTGCACAGTATTAAAGTAAGGTGCCTGGTGCCTTTTGTGATACCTTCTAGAAGTCAAATATCTGCCCAGCTGTGGCACAGGAGCCAGGGGAGACCTATGCCCATCTGGAGTGGCTTTTGGAGGCCAGGTGGGATACCTACAACATCTCAAATGGCACTAGATGCCTATCTTTAGGCAAGTGAATGAAGCCTCTGATGTCTAAATCTGAGGTGGTCATCAAAGCTCCTATTACAGTCAGGGGAGACCTGATCTACAGAGCTGTTTGTCTCTAATCTAAGCTTTAGAGAGCTGTTTCTCTCATCCTAATGTAGACACCTCCATATGGCCAGCTGAATAGTACATTAGACTTCATTGTCTATATTGGCGAGAGCTACATGGCTTGCACGAGGCAGGGGTTGCTTGAGGAGCCTAACCATTGGTGCCTAGTACCACTGGGGACACACTGGGTATCCTGCCTCCATGTGTCATGCCAGAAGGGTGCAGATTGGAATGTGTCCTGTCTATCTAAGTTATCCTAAGCTTTTAAATAACACTAGGCACTTATGTATGAGGATTTGAACTGTACCCTAGATATACGCCTACTCACCCTAAGTCACTCTGGATTGTCCCTATAGCTGAGGAAGAGAAATAACACTTCTGGACATAGTCGATCTCTTTCTTAATAAAGAAGTGCCTCTTCCTCTCTTTTGATTACAAAAGAAGGCTAAACAATTAGCTCAGGTATGGTTAAGTGAAAAGATCTAAAGGCTTTTCAGAAGGAATTTAGCTGTTTAGATGCCAGTCCGGTGTGCAGCCAAGATTATGACTGAATGGCCCTGCTATTTACAAGCTAAACTTATGAGTGTAAACTTTGAAGAGACTGTGTAGCTATCAATACTTTTCCATTACTTTTTATTTCCCATAGATCTCAGTGTGGGCTGTAATAGCATAAGGCAACACAGGTGGCAGAAACCATTCCAGAAGCAATTAAAAACTAATTAATAACCACAGATTAGAGAAATGCAAGTGGAAGTCCACAATCAGTGGCTGGGAAGAAAGGTTTATGCTAGTAAGCACTTTATCATTACAGGTTTCTCAAGTCAGTCCCTCAATAAACAAACTTTTCAAAATACACTTCTCAGAGAGAAATACAGTCAATCTGACCTCGCCATGCTATCAGTTTCCATCTTTCTAGATATTTGCTCCCAAGGCAGATCTCCTTCACATACAAACCTTGCTGTTGTGGTGACCCTTCACAATTTTGCAAAAAAATTTCTCCCACTACTATTTATTGATCACAGTTTATGATTTGTAGCTAACTAGAAGGAGGCCCAAACTGAAAAAAGATCAAAATATCATGCCAAGTATGAAGTATAAATTACATTCATTAAGCAGATGTCTTCCCCACGAGGAGAGAACCAACAAAGAAAAATTAATATATATTTGACATATTATATATATGAAGTATTCCTGCAATTTAATACATAACTTGACCTAGTTAAAATGTATTTAGAAATTGTGCCAGAAATTGCAGCCAAGAAACATTGTTAAAATCTTGATTCATGGTTTTTATTTTCTCAGAGATTAATTACATTACCTTCAGGTTAAAAACGAGAAAGAAATGACAAAGTTCCTTGAAGACAGAAGAAAGAAAGCTTGGAGACCCATTTATTGGTGATAGATTCTGTTTTCATTTACAAAAATAAAGTCAGATCCAAGCGAAAAGTAAATTTAGTGTAGCTATAACAGAGAACAAAATCTTGACCATATACCTAACTTTTATTGAGGATTCAGTTTTATCTGAATGTTTGATAAATATTTGTTGTAATTTTTTTTTGAGGGGGGAGTTCCTGTTGATGTTCATGTTTCTGTCATCTCATATCAGTTTAAAAATTACAATTGCACTTTTTCCTCTAGAGAAAAACATTAAATTTGATTGAATTGGTGCACTAACAAATGATAGTTTTAATCTTATTTATTTATTGATTTATTCAATAGTTTAATGAAAATACACATAAAAAAGGGAATAATGGTCCGATGATTAGGTGACAGTTTCAGAACTGAGAAATTTGGCTTCAATTCTTTGCTTCATACAGACTCCCTTTGTTGCATTGGAAATATTTGTTCAGAAAAAAAGAAATTTTTTTGTTTCTGAAAAAATATTACCAAAGTGATCCAGAGTGTTCAAAGATGTTGATAATACCCTTTCTACCTGCCACTCCTAAAAGGTAGTAAAGTTCTTGGAAACATAGTTCAGGTAGAACATCTAAACCAAGATGTCCAGAGCAGTCTGAAAAAACTGCTTGTCATCTGAACAATGGTTTTGATTTCAAAAACCTGAGTTGATAGAAATGAACCTAAGAAAAGGAAGCGGGAACTTGGGGTCCTAGGCAGGACATACATATACCTATCTTTGTAAGCAAGACACTCATTTATACTATGAGACTGCTTAGACAATCTCTGCTATATCTTCTTTTTTATAATGTTGCTGTTATATTTTAAAAACACTCCAACAAATCAATGAAAAATCAGGATATATCTGGCACATGTTTATTTGAATATTTGTCTAAGATCTCCAAAGCAATGATATTGAAAAAAGAGTCTCATTTGCAACAGAGACCTGCATTTTCCACTGTCTGCATGGAGAGGGCCGTCTTTGAACAGACTCATTGAAAGATCTGGGCCTTAAAGTGAACATACCTTTGAATGAGGAGCACAAGACTGGGTCTTGATTGTGTCAGAAAATATAGATTGCATTAATACTGATCTCTGTGAGAGCTACAATCTGAGAAATTATTCAGTGCCATTTGGTTGCTCACTTCCATTCTGAAAACAAAGTATCAGAATCAAAGAGCTGAATAATGAATATTCCTGGGATGTGTCCTGAATACTTTGACCTTAGTTGTTCTTTCTGTGAAATATTCACTGTGTTCCTTCTACATTGATTGAAAAGATAGATAGTGCAAGAAATATATCCTAACAGTCACTGAAAATTATTTATGAAGTGGTCAGAAAGGTCAAAATAATAAACCGCATTACTGTAATTCTTATAATATGGGGCACAGTAGAATTTTGCCTTGTTGTCCTTAACTAGAGTTCAGTAGCCATGCATTCAGATGAAATTGCTGCTTGCAGGCCTTGTAGCAGCATCTATTGCAGACCCATCGCAGTACAAGACTGCAAGCAAAAAATCACAGATGGGAACTCCACAACTTTTCCAGAACCTATTCCAGTGCTTCACAGTACTTGTTATAACAGGTCCCTAGTGACTCATGTTGGTGTTGGAATCAGCGGAATCAGTGGAATCAGGTCTTACACTACAAGGAAGATGCTCATGAAAAACACCTTATTTCTTCATTTGCGTACACACATTTTTAAATGGTCTGAATACTGTTGTTTCAACAGGCATTTTACTGGCAAAGGAAAAGGAAGGGAAGGAAAGGGTAGGAAAAGGAAAAGGAAAATATAAATGAAATGGAGAAACCTCAAAGTCTGAAAATGGCCTTAAGATTGTGGAACTAAGAGCATATTATCCTACAATGGTTCTAGTCTTGAGAGAGAGGAGAAAATTTTCGGTAGTACTGCATCAAAAAAGGAAAGCACATCAGTAGATGGATGTAATCAGACAGATAAAAGGACATCCGAAACAGAAGAATAAGCTTGGAAACCTAACCCAGTAATCTAAAAAAAAAAGCAAAAAAAAAAAAAAAGCTCCACTTTCTTTCCTTCTCATGTGCCATGACTACAGTATGGCCCTTGCCTGAAAAGCCTACATTGGTGCAGATGTACAAGTGGGTAGTGGGCCGAAGTTACGAGAGAGGAAAAGAAATGACAGATAAACTATCAGTCTGCAGAGGCCACCAGAAAAATAAGCAGGAGTACATTTACACCATTAAGTAAAAGATGTCTAGGCAGCAAGCTTGGGTACTCTCCGCTTTTCATTCATTTTCATTTTCATTGTCACTGGTTATTTGTTTAGCCCACTGTCTGACTTTATTTTGAACCACTCAATGCTAGGCACAGTTTGTGACAAAATTCACTCCAGGAACTATTTCCAAAAGATAATATGTCTCACTGTGTCCGTACTACACACCCCTCCAGAATTATCTCAGGAAGCGCTGCATCTTTAAATGCCTCCGTATCCCCTCATGGTCCATCCCAGTGCACACCTTCAGTTTCATGCCATAAAAACACGTCTCTGCCAGGTTACCACCTAGCTCTCACAGTATTTCAGTCTTATTTCAAAAATCATATAAAATTATAATTATACCTGAGGACCACAGGACCTTAACAGGGCAAAATGAGACTCCAGGATCAAGTTCAGTGTAATGTGGACCTAGCCAACCTGCACTACAGAGAGTTAGTCTTTAGCACTGTGGTCACAAATCTAGTAAGTGCCATTGGGCTCACGGCCATCAATGAGTCCTGACCTTCTTTTATTTAGCAAGATGAGACAGCCAACTAAACTCCTGAAGGAGTCAGAAGAAATGCCCTCTGGGTATAAGAAAAGGCTAAAAGGCTAGTTTTCTTTGAGTACATCAACCAAAAGGAAAAGTGTACCATCAGTTTGGGAAAGAACAATGCTAGCAGGACTTTCAGTAAAGAGCGAAAATCTGATCTCAGAAGTGAAAGCCTTCCGTGAGCTTTCAGGACTACAGGTAGGAATTTTGGCAACAAGGTTAGATTTTTCCTTCGGTTACTACTAGGAACTAAAAATAAGACAAGATTGCTATCATGATTTTTGGCTGTCTGTGGAGATACAAGTGTTACCATGCTATTCAGAAAATATGAGAAAATATCTCATGGGAAGATTTCAAGGCTATGCCAGTAAGATTGGTAAATATTCACACACTGAAAGAAAAACCAGGTGGCCTGAAATAAACAAAAAATAACTATTTCCAAGGATGAGAATACAGAACACACTCATGAGCAGGAATGAGGATAACATGCTTGTAAAAAAGTGGAGTTAGACACATGGGACAAATTAACAAAAGACTGAACAGAACTAGCAATTACAATTCAGATCTCTATGAAGCATATTCAAAAGTATCAAAAATAAGTAATAACCAGAACTTTTGGGAGATTTTTGAGGAAGAAATATAGAATTCAAGGCTATGCTTTTTCTGAGGGACACATTTTCTTTCTGAAGCAGTCTTGAAGTCCCAGTGACTTTCAGAGAATGAATCAGAAATGAGCCTTTCTTATTCTATATTTACCTTCTGAAAATTATTGCATCAATATTATGAAATTTTCTGACAAGCTATTAGTCACTCTGAAAGTTATTCAGAAGATTTATTTACAGTGAGTACCTTGAATACAAGTAGAAATTATTCACTGTTAACTTATTTTCTTGGGAAAATATTAATGGGTTTGAGACAGGGACCATTTTACTAACACACACATGTGGATATTTTCCCCAAAATATGCACTCTGCAGTTCTGAGAACAAGCTTGAGATTAAAGGATTCCAGCGGTTCTGAAAAGAAATCTCATTTGAATATGATTTTTTAGTGAATTTATTCTAATTCACTCTCTGCAGTAGCTATAAAGTTATATCCTCAGGATATTGACAAAGCAACCTGTAATGTATCAGGGATACTTTGGGGTTCTGAGATTTTTTTTGTCTTGTGTATACAGCACTTGCTGTCAGTCTCTATTGCCACCAGGGAAGCTGCTTTCAGCTTGGATGGACTGAATCAAGCCTCCTGTCTGCTGTGCTGGAGGACTTAGAGTAGTTTTTCACAGCATAAAGGAAAACTTAAGATAATTTAAGGAGAATTTAAGACTTATGCTTAACATTGAGCTTCAGGTGTTTGAATATGTGGTTAACCTGCAGCCACAGAAACTATTCTTATTTCATCCACAAGGTCTGACCCACTTAATAGCCAACTTTGGAGGCATACTGGAGAGGTGGCACTATAATTTTCTCCTCTCTGTGACCTATCCACCAAGATCTTCATGCACCTAAATTATTATCCATAATCTGTTTGGTTTTGTTATAAATAGATATGTAGATGTGAACAAAAGTTGCATGATGAAATAGTTTTCTATAGGAAATAGATGGTTTGACAGAAATTAAACATTCACAGGATCCTATGTCTCATATATATCATATATTTCTATATGCTGTAGTCCATTGGAAACTCGGTTGCCCTGCACAGCTTTCTGCTGTCTCTTACAATTCATGGGGCTGTGGGTTGTTCTTCTTAGTAGCTACGTGACTTGATTGGCCATTTTTCTAGGCTGTTGACCTCCCATCTACAAAGAAGTCGTCACTCTACTCCAGCAGGGAAGTCACTCTATGAAGCAATTCAGTCAGTTGTAGGGAGGTCCAGAAATATTTTCTAACAACAAGGCATGTATTCCTGAATATTTGTATATTCTAAACAGATTCTGAAGTGCTGCTGAAAGCACCGGTGGTAAATCTAGGTTATTAAAACATACTGAATGTCTGCCTTAGCGTTTCTTGTTTATCTTAGTGGCTTCTCTAGACAACTGATTTACTCATGTCAAACTGTTTCAAAAAAATGAAGATAGAGTGCTTCTTGAGATTATTATCATTTAGATTCATAGACAAATGATATCAAGTTCATTTTAAGCATCATAAAAATAGAAATAGAGAAATGCGACGTTTAAATTGTGGTGACGTGTTATTTGAAAAGGGTTGAGTGGTACTTAACAAAATTCTAGAACAATAACGTCATCTCCTTTAGCAATCTTATTTTTACTATCAAAACAATTGCTTCTGAGTCACATGCTACCACTGAGCCAAATGTGGCTTCTGAATCAACAACTGGATGGAACTACTTATCTAATAGTGTAAGATGCAAGAGACGAGGAGGGGTGGAAAAGGTACTTGCTACGAATATAAACAAAATTGTGCTTTGATAACCTAAATGCCTTACATTAAGGACTCAGTGGAGTCACATCCTTTTACTTTTACTCTTTAGATCCAGCTCCATGCTGTTAGGATGTACTATCCTATTTTTCAAAATTTTCCATGAACTTTGTCTCACTTCTTTGATACAACCTGATTGTTCAGAGTTACTCTGTTCTCTCCCTCAGTTTCCATCCATCCATGTATTCAATCCTCCATCCATGAGAGGTTTGCACTGCTATCTGTGCTGCTCCATCTCTCTGTTGTTTGCACCACTTCCTCTTTAAATTATTTGCCAAATTGAGTTTCCTTCTTGGCTATTAAAAACCTGTTTTAGGGCAGAGTGTGGAACAACCCAATTCCAGCTCAAGGCTCACAACTTAGAAGTCTCTGTCTTTGTCTTATGTGCAATATGCACTTTGTTAAGTATTATCAGATCACATGTTCTGGGATGCGTCGGGATGCATTAAAAAAATCCAGAGGAGGATTTGGCACTGTTAAAAAGTGAGTTCCCTCTCCCTTTAATTTAAGAGTTAAAAGCATGCCACCAAGGTAGGCAACACTGGTCAGCTCTAGTCTCTGAGGGGTCAGGCCCACTGCTGTTGTCTCAAAATCTACTGGGCTATGGGCCATTCTGGGAGTCAGAAAAGGTAGCTCTCACTTTGTCCTATTGCAGTTTCTCCTGTTCGCGTGGAATTATTTCAGATTCATGGGCCGAAAAAACATTGCAGGAGTGACTATGGGCTTCTAACCTAATGATTAGAAAGACTTTCTAGGAATAGACATCAAAGTCACAGTTTGTGATATCACAAATAATTAATCGTTTTATCCAGTAACTGTATAACATACATAAATACATGCATATAAAGATATGGAAATCTTTATTGTTCTCCATTTCCTCCCTAACTATTAACAATAAAACCATGGTCCTTTTTCTTTCTGGCCAAATTAGTCTGTATATGAATAACCTACTGATGTGACTCACTGTCTTACCTTCTGTCAACAGAAGGTAGTTTCTTGTGTTCAGCTGTTTCTAGTGTTGGAATGTGCATGGAATAAATCAGAGGCACATCAATCACCTGAATCATCATGTTTAACCATCTCAGTAGACTGTAAAGTACAGAGTAAATTCCATAGAATCAATAAAATTTATATAAAAAACTCACCGAATCGAAATAATCCTTAGATAGTTTGAAATTTGTAACTGTAAAGATAAAATGATGTTCAGCTCAAGATACTTATTAATTCCTGTTTACCCAAACTGACTGAAATTAGGCTGTGGCTTTCCTGATGTCAGCCAATGACCTAAAAGCTATGGCTGAAATACCACTGCAACAGTTTTGTGGTGTTGAGGACCTAGTTTCCAGTTGATTGGTCAATGTTAAACCAAGAATATGTACAGACACAAGGGAAAGCCTGCTTTCTAAAGTCCCATGGTATTGAACTATGTTTTTTCTCTCAGTGAATGTCTTTTCATTATCACAATGTTTTTGAAATCTAGCTGTTGTTCATAAACACTTTGATGATTTCATTAGGGTCTGTGATACTGGACAGAGATAGTGAAATCTAACAGTTGTAGATCATAACAAAAATGTTTGTGTGTCTGTACATATATATACTCATACATACATATATGTGTAAATATATATATATAGAGAGAGGAATTATATATTTTTGCAACACGAAATGCATTAAATATTTTCAGACATGTAATACTTGCTGCAGGGTGCTTCTCCCTGAAGCAAGAACTGTTTTGGCAAACTTTGACCCCATTTTCTTCTCTTCTTTTGACAGCTTTTCCCATAGGGAAGAAGGACTGTTTGACTTACATTATCCTTGAACCACTTGTTACTTAATTGACATTAATTTCTATAACCAAGGCAATATCACAAGTGAAGTCAAAAATCAAATCTCTGAGAACAGCATTGTCTAGATTGATTCACCCTTTAGACTGCATACTAAGCAGTCACACAGAGCTTCACTGCAGACGTTTCCAAACTTACTATAGAATACAGACTTCCCCTTCTTTTGATCCTAAAGGATGAAGGTGGAACCTTTCTTTTATTAGGAAGAGTTTTTGCTTCCAACAGTCCATTATAATCTGCATAAATTGCTCATAAGTTTTCTCCTTCAATTCATCAGTATCTACCAAATATTTCAGTAACTGAAATACTTTGAGCTTCTTTTGGAACAAAAAGAAAGATAAACTTGTCATTAGCTACACTGTTTTCTAGCATGCACTGAACTGCATGTTCCAGAAAAAATTCAAAGTTCTTTGACATGCAACTGATGTTCAGCTAAATAGTTTCCACTGTGATAATATCTAGATGCATTATAATATTTAACTTGTCTTTTCACTGTACTTGCTGTGATGTAGGCATGTAACAGTTATGATTTTACAAACAGATAACTGAAAGAGAGAATAATAGGCTTGTTGCAGTGATCTCATGGCTTGAATGTGAGTCCCCCAAGACTAATCCAATTTCCTTTCAGTGTAGTAATTTAAAAGTTTGGTATCATGTCTAGCCTAGTTGTCTAGGTTCTTTCTATAGTTGGTGAAGATGGAGAGCCATCATTTCATCCTGCAGTAGAGGCTGAATTTCTCTCAAGAGGCTCTTGTTTCTCTGAGTTGACTGTAGGGAAAACTTAGGCAACAGACTCCTTATTTTTAAATAGCTAAAGATAGGTCAGAAGAATCCCAGTGATAATCATTTTATCATCTTTCTTCTCCTGAAAGGGGGAATTCTCAGGGGAAAGCTAAGTCACATTTGTCTAAAGTCTCTGTTTTGTTAAACTTTGGGGGAACACGAAGGGGAGGGTGAAACTGAGTCACTGCCACATTTTCATTTTAATATCATTGCAGCAGAGTGAAACAAAGAACAATTAATGAGGTTAATATGACATTCAAACTGAATCATTGTTTTTATTAGGAGTTGGAGATGTGATCTTCTTTGTTCTTCTGTACAAATTACTTTTACTACTGTTGTCCACTAAGTTTTTATCCACTGAAAAGAAAATGCATTCAACTACAGTCACTCACATCTAAAAGAAAATAATAACTCCATGTGTTGAGTGAAATGTATAAAGAAAAAGACATGAAAAGTGGAGGCTGTGAAGAAAGGGAAGACAAAAATTTTATTAAAGCTCTTAAGCCTCCCATATAATCCTTATCTTTAAAGAATGTAATATTAGCTATGAAAGAATTCTTAGCTCATACTTATGTTAATTATGTCTACAAAAGGCAAAGAATGAGTTATCCGTTTTAAGAAACATTAAAAGATGGTACCACAATACACACATGTGCAAGAACAATGTGCCCTGTTGGCTGGAAATATTGCAGGAAACACTCAAAGATTCTCAAATGTTTTTTTATGCCTTCTTACGTCCCCTGTACTGTGATGCACTGTGTACATAGTGGCTACATCTTTCCTATGCTGACTGATACTGAGAAAATATAATCTAAAAATATGTTTTCCCCATGCATGTTTAATAAAATTTGAGATGAAAGATACATGTCTTAATAGGCCAGTTCAAATACCTTGGTACTGACTTCACACACAACCCTTCAGCCTCCTCCAGACACCTCAGCTGATTACTCTGCTGTGAGTGGCTTCTGAAATTAGAGCTCTTCATATGTACGCCACTATCCTTGAGAATAACTTTATTCAAAGTGCTTATTCTTTGTGTCCAGTTCTGAAACACTTTAAAAATTAACTATCATGCCTATCAGGTAGGGTGGAAAGTGTCAAAAGTTAAGGCAGCCATATTTGTGTTTTGTATAAGGCTAGTTAAGGATCAGTACAGAGTAGAACATTCACACAAATGTAATTAATAAAATATGCTAAAAAGTGCTTAATTCCCCATAAAGGTTAAGTAACACTAACACATAACTGGCATTATACTGTAATGCTCTTCTTCCTGTTATTTGCTAGAGTACAGACTGCTGTAGAGTTTCTGACCCATAACTCCATATTTGTTCTTCACACGTGCTACCTACCCTGCTCTGCGAAGTGGTAACGCAGCACTTGTTATGCAAATGCAATCTGTGGAGGTGTGGTGAATAACAAAGCTATGAAACCAGAAAACAGTTAAAGGTTGGTATCTGAACAAATCTGTATTTGCTGAGAAAACTCTTTTTCAGCAAAATGCCTGGTATCCACTCAGAAAAATAAAGCTGACCCAAACTGTGAAATAATATAGCTGGGGACTGATTTTCCTGCCATATACATGTACATGAAGTCAGCATGCTTACATACGTGTAAAACTGGTTTAAATGAGAACCCTGTATCTCCTGAAGATGACGTTACATTCTGTGGGATTTTAAAGTATGGAAAGCGGATATAGTTCAGATAAAAATGTTTTATTTATAAAAAAATCATATTAAGAATTAATATTAGTTATCATAAGCATTCATATCAATTCATATTCAAAATTCATATTAAGCACATAGGAATCATAAAATATTTTAGACCAAAAGAATTATGTGTTGGATATATTTCATCAGCTCCCAGTTTGCAGCATCTTCATTCATGTGCATTTAAATAAACTAGTATGATACAATGAATCAAATGCCATAGGGATGAATGGGCCACTTATTAATTAATTAATGTATTTATTTTTAATCCACCAATCTCTTGCTAACTCTGAGTGTTACCGAAAGGGTCAGTAAAAAGCAGCTTCACCACCATGGGGAATTTCACTGCTGAGAATAAACAAGAAAAGGTTTACGAAATGGCTCATGTCAGTGCGTTTGCTGAAATTGCATTTCACACTTGGCATTACACAGCAACTTAGACCGATTCCTTCATTTGACCTTTATTTGCTGAATGACCTTCTTTTCTTTTGTGGGTAATGATATTCAAGTTTATTATCTGCTTGATAGTCCTTCACCATAACTTAACTGTCATTTTGTGCTAATTTTCCATAAATTATCTCAGAAAAAACAAACCACTCAATAACAAAGAATGGTTTGCGAGAGTGCACCTTTGACATGTGATTTGAAAGGCGGTAGCTCCCACATGGCTGCGAGACAAATATTGACCATGTCAGCACTGTGCCAGGCTTCAGTCCCCAGGCTATCAGGTAAATTCCAAGTCTACAGGGGATACCTTACCTTGGATTATAGGCTGAAGCCTCAGGCTGGAAAAAATATGAAATGTCAGACGTCTGTCTCCAAGGTTTGGTGTCCTAAATAGTGCCATAGTTACCTAAGACTTTGGCCAATTTCAAGCAGAAATATTTTAGTGTCCGATACGGGATGCAGATTTCTCTATTCGAAACTAATTAGGCTTGACAGCTTTGTATTTTCAAGTTGTTTGTGTTGTTTCCAAGACAATTCCTTTTGTTTTGCCAGCTATCTCCAATAAACATTTATGTGCTTGTTTATGATAGCTAATATCTCTCATTTCATTGCTCCATTAAATAGAGGTACAGTAGAATTGTTAGGGCTGTAGGAAGATTTCAAGAATACTGCAAGAAGAAGGAAATGTTGTTGTCCTTAGTTATCTAGATTTAGTGCACTTGCATTTGTTTGTGGTTTAGTTTTTTTCTAATGTAATAAGAATTTATTTTCTCAATTTTAAACATGACTTACCCAAGGCACCTAGTTTAAATGAAATATTTGTCTCAAAGCTCACCTTCAGTTCTTTTCTCTTCAGTGGAGCTTGCAATTACTAGAGCACATTTATTTGTTAAGGAGCATTGCAGATTGATAGCAGTTCCCTCTCTGATGCCTTTTCTCTTGCCTCTGTGGAGAACTGGGAGATTGGAGTGAGGCAGTCTCCCATTTTCCTACAGTGATTTTGGGTGTGTGCTGCTTGACAAACTCTGTTTTCTTAGTTTAAGTCTTTGTTTGGCAGAATATTGCTGCTATTTGGGGTGTTTTGTCTTGCTCCTTGTGGAGTTCCTTTTGATTCATGTATAAAGAATAGTATCTCTGCCCAAAATTTAGAAACATAATGCTGAGAGATGTAGACAGAGATAACTAATAAATTATTATAGTCATTATCATTAATTGACATGATGCCTATTTATCATGGTATCTTTCCAGTGAGAATCCTTCCAGTTATTGGACTTTTGAAACAGTGTAAAGATTAAATTTGGAAACAACAACAACAAAAAATCCCTGAGATTGAAAACATTATACAGATATTGTTTTTACAACTGGAAATAACAGCAGCTATAATGAAATATATTTAAGCTTTCTTAGTATTTGGGCAGAATTATTCAAGAATTCTTTGAGTTAATGTGGACTACTTCATTCAGATGATGTCCAAGAAAAGGAGGAAGGAAAATCATCAGTAAAGGATACTATTTTTAAAACATTTTATATACACTTAGTTTGAAATAGATTACCTTAACGAGTTGTGCAGATCCAGTCAAATTTGGTATATTTGAAAAGTGTCACAACTGTGATACTGCATCAATATTAAATGTGATCAGAATTTGTTTATTGTGCTAAAAGAAAGCCTCAAAACATGAATTTTCAGTGTGTGGAATATATTATTCTGATGAAGAAAATTTAGCTTTAGTAGTTTCTGCTTTAATAGAAGTTGCATAGTCTTTCTGAGAAGGATGCAGTCTTACCTAATTTAGACACACAACTTGCACTGAATTTCAGGTGCCTAGTAAAACACTCCTTTTAAACACATATTCCGTATATAATGACAGGAGAAAAACTGGTGCTTTTGGGATTCTCCAAGTGGAGACCAGTGTGCCTAATGAAGCCCTCAGCGGCATCTATTTATGTCCATTAGCACTTATTATTGACTATTAAGAATTTATTTTTAGAGGACACAACTAAGCATCCAAATTATGATGAACTGGCTTCTAATCACTAAAAATCTCAGAAATTTTTGGTGGTTAAGCTCAGGTAGGGATTTTTTTTTCTGAACCCTTAGAAGAACAAATCTAGGATTAGAACAGAAAGGAAATTACATGCAGTGCAAAAAAAAAAAAAATCATGCAGTACAAAATACTAAGGTCTAGATTATGCTTGGAAATTCATTAAGAGACATATTCTGAAAGATTCTGCAAGTTACTTTATTATATTTCCTGGTGTGATTTCTCTTATTCCGGTTCCAAATAAACAAGTTTTTAATAAAATATAGATTTTAAAAGGAGTATTCCAAAGACACAACACTTAGTTTTCAAGTACAGACAAGCTTTAGGGCTGACCCACATTCTTTCCTTTAACAAGGCAGTTATAGTCACTGAAAAAAAATGCATAGATGCCTTTTAAAAGACACATTTTAACCCAAAAGATTACAAGAAAATATTTCTTGTCTAAAGTACAAATAAGATAATTTTTAGTAAGTTGTTTTGCATATTTAATATTTTCTGTAAATTTAATGTGTGTATGCAATCTTTTTTTAAAATATCTGCCAAATTTCAGATCTAAAAAAAATGCTCATTCAAAAATGCAAAGCCATTTTATTTTATTTTAAAACTGAAAAAGTATTTGAAATGTTTATTTCTGTGCTAAATGGAATCTGTGTTAGAAATAGTACAATTACTCTGGTAAATAAGTGTAAAATATTTTTGATGGAGTTTAGAATTTTATTTATTTTATTTAGGCTTATTTTGCAATTGTATCTACTCTTATGGATCTTAGTCTATATACTAAACAGAAACAGCCAACACCCTTGTCCAGATTGCAAGTGTTTTTGATGATTGCAGTGATTCTTTGATTTGTTCAGCTCTGTTAGTTAAAATTTGCTCCATTAAACACCCTGACTCATTTGTTGCTGCACATATTTACTTTGTACCAGTATTCAGGTAATTGTGAATTTCTTAATTGACAGTTACTTGGATTTTTAAAGTGTCCAGCAGTAATGAAGATGCTAGCAATAGCAGGTGTGAAACAGCAGTTATCAGCAATCATAAAGCAAACAGTATGGGAAACAGTTATTAAAAAAAATCCCAACTTTGAAATAAAGTAAAATGAAGTAGGAACACTGCTATCATACCATTCTTAAGCACAGTGCAAATATATACATGCAGGTGTTTGCTTGTACCTTGTGAGTGCCAGCAGTCTAAGCTGTGAAGTAATTGAGAATTCAATTAAATTGAGAAGCTGAACAAAATAAGTCCCTTAGCAATGCTTGTACATGAATGCCTGGTTTTCTAAACTAGAATATGAAAGCAAAAAAAATCCCATTCATGAAGGAGCACATTGCAAAAGTTGTATGTTGGTTACTGTATCAGTGCCAGTAAAGGAGACAAGATAAGAGCAATAAAAGTTTTTACCATGAGGGCAAATACACTAAATACATTATTTTTAAAATTGCATTGTTTGATCTCTTGCATATTATATTCTCTCTGACTGGAACTTTCAAAAGAACCCACAAGAGATAAGCAACTAATTCCAAACAGCTTCACTAGGATTTCAGTGCTTACCTAATTTTTTCTCCTGCTTGATTTTTCAATGAAGGTAGTGCCAAATGGTTAGCTGATGAATATCAGCATTGCTCCATTTACACGAAATTAATTCCAAATGCAGAAAATCAAGTCAATGGAGAGATTTCTGCATTGTCAGCAGACAAAGATTTAGTGTTTGGTGTCTGCTTGTTGTCATGGAGTTGACTGTAATGTGATCAGTCCAGATTTCACTTTGAGATGAAATATTGCAAATGGAGGTGAGAATCCTGTTGCCACAAAATGACCAAAAAACCCTCCCGTTCCTCAAACAGTGTCTCTGTACAGTCATGGCAGCTATGAGATACCTAAGTTGCCCAATGCTCCTTCTTATATCAATTTTGATGTATATCAATGTCAATATATTGAGATGATTGCTCAGGTTCTGAAGGGCTTACCACTGGGTTGCATTGCCTTACATCTGATATGCTCATGTGTAAGAGGTCACTGCTGTAGGAGATTCAGGTTGCTTTTGATTCAGTAGCTTTTGATAAGGTCAACCAGGCCAAGCATTGTCCAAGCCCAAGAAGGAGGTGGTAGAGGTGATGGTAACAGCTGGTAGAGAGACTTCAGGATGAGGGGAACAGCTGAACTTTCTTAAGTGCAGAAGATCACCAGTTTTCTCAGGAAATGCTTGACTGCCAAGATACTTGGGACTGTGCTGGAGAATAGCAGTGATAACACACCTTTTGCTACCTTAATGTCTCTTGGAATGTGTTCCAAATGTCTAAAAGAAGCTCACCATCATTTCTTCCAAACAGTGGAGGAAGCAGCAAGTTTGAATCCTACTCTGTATCCTCAGGTCTTCTTTTGCTGGACTTGCTTGCTTGGGTGTCCCTGAGCCCATGCTCAGGGAACCCAAGAACATTAAAGGCAGAGCTAGCCCATCTGTCGTTCAGTTCTTCTTCAGCATCATCAGGAAGAATGCAGTTCTCACCTGCTTCTTTGTGCAGGGTTTCAAGCTTGGATGTATAAAAAATGAATTTTATTATTATAAACTGATTTTCTTAAATTGATCTTCTGCCAGTAAGTGGAAAAAACTGACTCTCTTAACCAATGCCTACATTTTTGACTGGAGATTCCCAGGAGTATGAGCACATGCAGAAACGCAATTTTCTGGAAAGGTAGGTAGGTATTTCCCAAGTTCTCCTGCAGTCTGATTAAGAGAAACTTCAAGTCTGTGTTGGATCTGAGCTTGGTTGTTTGTATTAAAATAAATCATTTTCACTAAAAAAGAAAATAGGAAACCACGGAGTTTGGTGGTATGCAGTTCCCTGCAAACATCATTGATAGCACTCTGTCTTTCTCCTGGTGAAGCTGGGCCCTTGTACAAAGAGGAATATGAAAGACACAGAATAGGAAATTTAGACAAAGAAGAGCTTGAGTGCTAGGGCCTCGTTCAGATTCTATAAAACCATGTCAGCATAGTGAGAGACTTCTGAATTTCAAAGACTGAACTTCCCAACTTTTGGAACTGCCTAGAGAGTATTTCTCTTTTTTTGGATAGGCTCTGTAGGTTTGTTCTGTAGGTTTAAATCCTCTCAAACCTACAGACAATCAGCATAACGAGACAGTCCTGAGAAAGAAAATAAACTTGATATTCAAACTTTTTACATATATACATCTGAATGCAATTTTTACCAATAAAACTGTGCCTTGTATTCCAGCCAAAGTCAAAACATTTTCCTTTAAATGCTTCAGTGCTGTGAATATTCTTCACGATTATTTGAGTATCTTGGTCCTCATTACCATGCCTAGACAGTCCTTACTATTCTGTACTAACAATATATATTTGTCATCAACATTTGGAAGGTATTTATCAGTTTAAGATTTTCCTGTATTTTAAAGATGCAACTTTTCCATAGTGGAGAGGGTCCTGCTGCTGCAATTATTAGGAAGTATCAAACTGTCTGAGACATCGTCTGGGCTTGTTCGTGACTGTGTAATCTTTTTCTTGACACTAAGAACATATAGGTCACCATCATGAGTTCTTATTACGTAGGAGAAGGAAAATCACAAGATTCGCATTTAAGGATTGGTTTAGGTTTTCTTTAGTCAGGTTTTCTTTGTTTTAGAACACTGAGGTACACATTTACTTTATGTCACATTCTTAGAAATCAGTGTATCTTAACTGTATCCCCCCTCCCTTTACTGACATCTCTGCTTTCCATCCCTAGTGAATTACTGCACTGTCTGAATGTCCCTAACACTCAGTTAAGTCTAAGGGCTGTGTGACCTCATTTTACTTGTATACTACAGTGGCTGGGCTATGCTGTGCTGCTGTGATCCAGGAGCCGTGTTGCTGTGGCTCTACAACCAAATTGGAAAGCCCAGCTCCTTGCTTCAGTATTTATCTTCAGGTTGTAATCAGACAAAAAAACGCAACAAATCAATAAAACAAACCAAAAAAAGGACACAGTTTAGGAAAAAGAGTTCAGAATCCCAGAAGGAGTACTTGGGATTGGATGTTTAAGATATCTCCACTGGTGGTGCACAATGAACTATCTGCACTGCACATCTGGGTCATGCCAGTCCTGGGCCCATCCTCACCACCTATTAAAACTATTGACTCTCCAAGCTCAGGCTAGGGTCTTGAAACATCTAGAGAGCTCAGTCAGCACCCGTTCCTAGTAGGTCCAGCTCTAGGTGGTTCCACAGGCAACAAGTACACATCTGTGATCGCTTTTCTAAAGCATTTCCTTTTTCTGCGTAGAAGAATTGCTCAGGATTTAGAAGGATTTTTCTTCTAGGGTCAGCCAGACTGTTTCTTGACATTGTAAGGTCTAAGTATATAGTCTGGATCCTTGTCTTAGATACTTTGCAATTTTTTAGAAGGATTATATGTCTGGATTTTCTATAGCTTGAGTAGCTCCCCTTCTGTGGGTAAAGGAAGGATGGTTCTAAAGCTGGAAATCTGCCTTTGCAGCAGTCATTCACTGACATTTTTGATAGAAGATATTATCTGTTATTATTAAATGTTTGAAGATACACATATTCAACAGCAACCAAATGATTCTTTGTCTTTAATTTTTCCTAAAATGTTTGGCGTTGCAAGGCAGCCTTATGCTGCCTACATCCTCCACCAGTCTGTCACAGTGCGGCCATGGAGCTGGACCACAAGGACCGATCTGCAGCTCTCCCTACCTTCAGTGCCTTCTGCCCGCACACCATGTACCAGATTTCATTATGGGGGGCTGTGATAGTTTATCACTTAATGTGAGTGTGATTATGGCAGGGAAATAGATGAGCCCATGCTTAATTCAAATACTTATTTTATTATCTAAGATTAATAAGGTAATAATAACTAAAAACATCAAAGCAATACTACTGAGCAGAACACTAAACTGGAACAATGACAAATGATAACATTTACGACACACACCTCACTCACACGTGACCTGCCTGCACTGGGGCTGCCCAGGGGAGACTTGCTCCCACGCCCCCGTCCCGACGGGTGGCTGGGGAGGTACCTGTGTTGGCTCAGATCGCTGGCAAGGATGGGGTCCGCTTGCCACGATCCAGGGCAGGGCACATCGTGTAGCTCTGTTCCAGGTTCAGCAACAAGGCAAAGGCTCCAGTGCTTCCCTCTGTGAAGCCCCAATGCTGCTGCACAGCAGTTGAAGCTGCTGGTGGCTGTTCCTCCAGGTCTTCAGAGGAACCCCTCCCACCACATGCATATCTCATATGCATCTCACTCACCTCCCCACCACCAAGTGTGCCTTACCAGTCCAGGTTTAATACTGCCAATTTTATGGTCTGAGCATTACAGAGGTTGCCTAATCAAGTAATACTTTAGATGATGTCATCTAAACATTACTTCTTTTTTCTACTCTTCTTGGTTACTTGTTTATGTTACTTTTGGCTACTGATCTCCAGACAGGTTTGTTTACTTTTTCATGTTGTTTTCAGGACAGTACCGTCACTAATCTCCAGGCAAACACTGTTTACTTCTTTCTACCAGACACACCTAGTTCCCCTTTCCTACATCAAAAAGCTATAAACATTACTAATACACATTTGTCTCTGGCAAGTCCTGGTGCCGAGGAAGGGCCATGCAAACTCTTTCACACTTGGGAGTACTTATTTTGAAATATTTTGTGTTTTTTGTTTATTTGCCTTTCCATGCTGAACTATTAGTACAATGAGATTCAATTGAAATGATTATACTGTTCCTAAGTATTAGTACGGGTGAAGCTCAGAAATTTAATGTATTTCCATTTCTGCTTGAGCTCTGGTTCTAATGCACATCTGTATAGCAGAGTTCCACTTTCATAAATAAAACCACAAATTTCTATCTGAAAGCCTCAAAATCTGTCCTGATTTCCATAATTCCTATATTCCTTCCTTTCATAGTTACATAACTGTTTTTTTGAAAGACTCCTTTATTATCTCTACCTATGGAAAGGTTGCCCTAAATAAAGCTGGCTTTACTTGAAACTTTTGTTACTAAAGTACTACTAAAGTAATGTGGAGATATGTAGTGCCAAATTTAAAGAGTGACAGGTCTGAAGCAAAACACTACCACCACTGGGAGTTGAACACTGGATCCGGATCAAAACTTTTTGGGTCAGACCCATTTTTAACATTGATTTTATACTCTACTATGTCCCCACTGTATCCATTCTACATTGATATAACTCCATGAATCTAGCATAAAGGAGTGGAAAATCATGCTCAGTTGTTGACGATAAATATGATGTATCAGTATCTTGCTGTCTTCACAATATAACATAGATTATTAATGTTGAAGTGGTATAGAGACACAGATCTGCCTTAAGCGCTATATCAAAAAATGGCTGATTCTTAAGAGAATTCATATATTTATTACTTCTAATAGCTTTTCAAATTGCATGAACCAAGAAATCAGCGATCGCCAGTAGAATATGACCTTCTCTTTTAACGGAGATATTGATACAATAGAATGAAAATACCAACTGTGTTCACAGATACAATAGAAAATAATAATAAGTTTATATGAATATTCATATATTGAACTCAGAGAATAGGAAACTTGTTAATCATCATTTAAAACATGTTTATAGAATACAAATATATCAGTGCTTGCTCTTTTTCCAGTGTTGATGAAAATGAATAGTACTTGGGGACCAAGACTGACTATTAAAGTGATGTGATACATTACCATGCTTGCACAGAAGAAATGAGCACAGATGGCGGGTCTATTACTTCTCTAACAAGAAATTTGTCATCCCCCCCCCCCCGGATTCAAATCTGAGCAACACTTGCTCAAGTCAGCCTACCTCTGTGGGGATCCTTAAAATGTTTTTTCCATTACTTGTACATTAGGAGTAAAAGAAGCAGAAAGTGATTAATGCTCTATTAAAACTTTATAATGAACGAAGTCTCTCAAACCACAGGTCTGAGATTTTTACATTTTTCCACAACTTAGAGGAAACATATTTTGCATATAAATGAAAGTCTACAGGGATGAAGTTTTATGTATCATGCTCAGATTCCCAATAGCTCATTTAATTCTGACAGATCATTTAGTCCACATTAGAATGTCTTAAGATGTTATATTTATAGACATTTCTTAATTAAACACAATGAAATTTGGAAAATAAAAGAACAACATATAAGTAAGGTTAGAATTTTTGTATGCAAAAAAATTACCTTATTTCAATCAGCAGAGAAATAGATTAAGCAGGAAGAGTTAACTTTCATAAACTTATTTTTATGGTAAGAATCAATAACACAATGCTTCATAAGGCTTTGTGAATGCCTTATTTATACACCTGAAGAAAAAAACAAGTGTTTTCAACCTGCCTGGTGACTTGTCAGCACCTATAATTACAAAAGACTCAAAATTAAATGACAGTTTTTAATGTAAATTGCTCAAAGTCAGAGCACTTTTCAGTGAAAGCAAATTTAATATGAGTTAGGATTTCTAATGCCAGGAAAAAATGCAATCAGGTGTGTTCATCTACTGCAGTATGTTGAATGTATTAACAACTGCAGTATGTTGAATGTATTAACACTTGGGGGTTCTATACCGAGACCTGTATCATTTAGCAATGCAGCATTGCATGAAAAGGGTTGTTCAAAATCTATGCTGTGAACTGATACACAAAATCAGTATTTTGAAATTTGAGGAAAAGCATTTTTGCTTCCAAATTCCAATGCAATTGTATTGCATTCCTTTTCTTTCCGCATGCAAATGAGTGTTAGGTTTTATTTGTCATTTACCCTTTCACTTTCCATATGTGATGCTTTATAAGAGATGCTCCTGAGAGAAAACTGGCATCCAGAACCTAGAGAATTAATTCCAAGGTCAGATGCTCCCTGACACAAAATTAAACTCTTGAAGGAGTAAAAGTCTTGCAAAGCTTAAATAATCCAGTACCTGAAAAGCATGAGGATTTTGTTTAAACTGGAGAAAGACATAATAACGACTGTAAGAGTCAAGCTTGGAAACCAGAAATGATTGTATCAATCCTGGACCCAAAGCTTTCTCTACTATGGACGCAGTCTTGTGTGTCATTTGGGGTCTGCAGGGGCCCAATGAAGAAAAATGTCAGGAGGACAGACTGAAATGCATCATCATAAAAGTTTGAGCTGTTTTGGGGGTAGCCAGTCCACTTGTGAAGGTTTGGGGTGGGGGGAGCAGTGTTTTCCCGAATTGTTCACACTCAAGGCAGCAGACCACAGAAAGCCATGGGGAATCACTGATTTGCTTCTCCGTCTCAGAGATGGAAAGGATCACCCCAGCTGTGGGTGAGAGATGGGCCAGGAGCAAGAGAGAGAGTGGAAAGGGGCTATGCAGTGCAGAGCAAGTAAGACCAAATAATAAGAAGGCTGTTTTACCACCTGTACCTATGATCTACGCATTCTTCAGTGCTGATGCACTTAAAGTTGTGGTGTTATCCAGCATTAGTACATTGCTTGTCACTGCTTCATTGCACTTGCCATCTTGACTTCAGCTTCTTCCCCTTCCCTGCTCTCAATGGGAAAAAGCCAACCCCACCTCTGAGCAATCAGCGAGGGTGCAATTTGAGTAACTAATGTGAGTAGCTTCTGTGATGGACAAGTGACTGAGTGGATTTCCTTCCTGACAGGAAGGAAAACTAGCCTGGCAGTGACTGTAAAAGAAGAAAACGTTACTAAACCTTTGTTTTCTTTAGAAAGCTGTGAGGGCAGTTAGAATGGGAGAAAGGACGGGGATAGTCCCAGACTCTACTATAGAGCAGAGTCCCTAGACTCTATTTGCACTTACCATGTGGAAATAACTGAGAAAGGGAATGATGACCAACCTTGAATGAGTGCCAGCCAGTTCCCCAATGAGTTAAATTAATAAAATTGTGGCCTAGTTAAATCTCAAATTTTAAATTTTGTATGATTTACTTTTGTATGGTTTATTGCTTCCAGCATGGTTAGAGAAATGGTTATGGTCAACTGAATCACAAAAAGAAAAATGGTATTATTTTCCAAAGAGTTCTGCAGATCACGGGCAAGTGTGCAAAAGCTGGTTTTGCAGCATTTGAGAAAAGATATTAATCTAGGAGTTCTGAGTGACAGGAAGTGAGAATATTGGTTTTACATGCTATGAAATAGAAAGTGGGAGAAGTGTATGCAATGAACATCCATAATCTTTTAAGATTTCTTTTATATTGTTGTGGTATGAAGAGGAATTGCTGTATGAAACCATACCAGTCATCTTTCTAGTGCTGTATTCTTCATCTGAAAAGGGTAAGGAAAGAAGGAATTCCGTATCAAATTATCTATTTTGATTTAGACAAATGACTGTGAAAGATGGATTTTTGGGGAAAAGTGCTGGGGAAAGGTTTTTTTTTTTTTCCTTAGAAGCTATCAGAAGATTTGTTGATTCTACTGAAATAGCTTTGTTAAATGTTCTCTTAAGTCTAGCAGATAGGCTGCAGATTTTGCACACACCCCAACAAAAGGTTTTATTCCCTCACTGACATGGGCACAAAAAGCTGTCTGATATAAACCACAATACCTCTTTGTGGAGTGCATCAACTGTTCATGTATTCAGTATATTCAATACTGCTATGAAGATTCTTTCTAAAATCATTTCAGCTGCCACATTCTAATGAACTACATTAACTACATTAAGCTTTGCTTTCCTGATTGTGCAGCATGAACATCTATTTCAAGAAATAGTATGGCTAGTGAATCAGTAATGGGCTCAGTAATGGCCTTAGTAATAGGCTTATTATTTTTAGTATTTACCTTTAGCTGATATAGTGTGTCCTGAATATTGAATACAGCTGACAATATATTTTCTCTAATGAAGAATGAATAAAGCTTGGGCCTTTCAACTTTAACTTGTGACTATTCCTAGGTGATCACTGCTGCAATATCTTGATACATAATTGAGTTTAAATTTGATATTTTATTTACTTCCAGTGAACTTGTCTGAGTGCAGAAGGAATAGAGAGTGCAGCTGCCCTAAATAGTCTAGAGTTTTAGTACTTTCTGTGCAAAATGGAATGTTTAAAAGACCTAAGCAATGAAAGACTGTTGGATTTTTATCTGTTTAAAGTCAGCAAAAGCCTTGCTGGGCCTTAGAATTAGTTCACTTTTTAAGCATTTTGTAAAACTTGTAGTCAAAATGAAGTATCTTATTATAATGCCTAAAGAAGCTAATAATTTTTGTCACATGTGTAGAAGGCAAGTTGTAATTTCTGAGACCTACAAAGAACTTAGAGTCATTTTGTATGAAGGAGTTAATATCTTTCTATGAAGATGGCCAATGTCATTTTAGGAATGGTATCTGGGTCCTTGTATGCATCCTTTGGAAGATCCTCAATATTACTTAAGTCAAGGTGATACTTAAGCAGATATTAAAGATAATATGTTGTTGCTATGAGGCAACATCTGTTTAATGAATTTCGTTATTGTTAAGTATTCTCTTAAGTACTATGAAGTGGGGAAAACATGTTCATTCTTTTCTAATGCTATTTCTCCTTTTTTTCTTTTTTTCTATCCTTTTTTTCCTTTCTTTTCTTCTTTTCTGTCTTTGTATGTTTTTTCTGATTTTCTCTCTGTACTTCTTTCTTGATGCTAATTCCCACCAGCTGTAATTCTTCTCATTGACCCCTCCCTCTTTTTCCCTATTCCACCTGCCAGAAGGATCAGTGATAAAATAAGCAATGTTGTCATTAAAGTATCCTCTTTAGCATTTGATATATGATGGCCTAAGGAAGAGGAGTCCGTGCCCCTTAGAGACATTTTTTCCAGGTGTCTGCAAATGCAGGAAGCAAACAACATTAATTTTCTTCTGGTTGTTTCACGCACGGAAGGTTTTCTGTGGTGCTAAGAGGACTAGCAAAATTTTTCTTAAAACTCAGATTCTGCAGAATTTCGAACATGCCATGTTGCCTGTGCACATAGAAACATCTCATAGGCAGGAATTAGACATTTCTGTACTCCATTCTCGATATGGTTCTTTCTTTCTTTTCTTTTTCTTACAGAGCAACAGCTGGCAAAATATTTTTGAGACAGAGATATATAGAGCTATCCTCTTGTAAAGTACGTGGACAAAACCTAACATATGGAGGGTATTTGCATAACGTATAGTATCTGTGATGAGCGTGTAGACATCCCAATTTTCTTGCATAACTTGAGTGTTACATATAAGATAGGAAGGTGAATAAAGAATTACATTTTAATAAACCACAGAATTCTGCGAAGTGGTTAGTTTTAGTCTCGGTATTTCAAGCTTTGATAGAGTAGCATGTTAGGAGTAATGTTCTACTTACTCCTTCAGTCCTCTCTTGAGCAAGCATATATCTGGTTTCTATTAATTCTTTTCCAAAATTCTGTCTATTAAATTAATTTTGGTCTGCTCTGTACTTATATCAGCCATGTAATGCCAAATAATCTATGCACGGTTTTACTGTTGTCCTGCAATAATTATTCTATTTGCATGTACATTCACAAAAAATGTGAAGAAATTTCAGATCTTGTTCTGAACATACAGTGTTTGTAGAATCTGGAGTTTGTTTTTAAAATCTAAAATGTCATACATTTAGGCAATCACTGTGCAGTTTGTATTTATCAAAGATAACCTTCACACAAAAAGTATAGAGCATAGAGCTAAATGTTTATCCCTTCAAAATTTATATACCTACTTTCTTGTTAAATTTTGTAGTAAACTTAAAGCTACAATAAATAATACTACCTCATGGAATATACTAATTATACTGTGCTATAATTCTTTTCTATTAAAAATACATGCACAAAATGAATGTATCTCATTAAAATGGAATGTTTGTGCCATGAGGGTTGAATTAATTCAAACTAGAAGATGATTCTTTGAGAGCAGAATAATCATTTGATAAACCATTTTTGTGTGTGTTTGTGTGTTAAACTAGCTACACTCATCGTGTGGTTGGCAGTGGAATCAAAGCTCAGTCTGGGAATCCAGAAGTAAAAGTGAAAGGAACAGATCCTCTAATAAGTCAGATTATTGACAAGCTGAAACATATTATTCAGGTAAGCTGCTTCTACCTATGGATATATGCTATTTACTATAGTTATAGCACTAAAGACCAACCTGGTAGTGAAAGTATGAATTTACTGTTCATTAAAGGTTAATTGTTAATTCAAATTATTGTTCAATGCATTCTCACACCAAAAAACTATTATTTTCTGCAAAAAATATTCCAGCTCCAATTATTAATAATGATTTAGTTAAAACATTTGTGTACGTTAGATGAATGTTGGAAGTAAGTCTCTGGCAGCTGGGCCATCTGTACCTGTGAGTACAGCTCAGCATTGCAATAAGTGGAAGTGCAATCAGTATAATTTAGGGGTGTTAACATGGTGTGTATGTTTGCAAACAGATAAAACGTAATTTTCCCCCATGCCTTTTTGCTAAATCTGGCTTCTTTCTAAACAAGACTTGCAGTGAAAGGTTTGTTGTATAGATGACAAGCAGAAATACTAGAAAGTCTGAACAAGAGCAGCATGCTTGCTATACAAGTTGGTGTGCCTGACTTGATGTATTTGTGTGTGATGTACTAAATTTACGGCTTGCAAGGCAGCCGGTTCCAATATGTTTCTACATAACTGTAGTATTGTAATATATCTAAGGGGTGTTACAACTACCTTTTGCTGTATAGTTAAAGTGTATGGTAGTGTATATGTGTAGGTAGCCAGAACTCCAGGACAAAAACGTGACCCTATTGAAATCAGCAGGAGTTTTGCTGGTAATTCCATATTTCAGTCAGAAAATACAGGTTTATACTTTGATCTGAAGACTCAGCTGCCTTAAGGATATAAGAAATGCTCTAATGGCATTGATCTACTTGGCAATAATCCCTCTAGCCCCATATCTTGTATTGAGCACTGGTAAAAGGAAAGGCTATTTAGGAAGGGCATGCAAGCTTGGCAGCTTTCTCCTCTCTACCACATTCCCCAGCCTTGAGAATTAGGGATATTAGAGGGTTATTCCTTCCTTAGTTCACTTAGTTCCATTTGAGGACCTACTTTAATTTTATTTTTCCATCTTCTTGACAGCTTTTAAATGCACTTTCCCAAGCAGCTTCTGGAGTTGAAATAAGAAAGTCATTCTAACAGTAATGATAGCTTCATGTTGGTTCTCTGTTGGTTCTTATTTCTCTGTTTTTGAAAAATAAGTTTTCTCTGACAACAAAAGAAAGAATGAAGTAGGCAAGACAGAGAATTTTTTTTTCCTTTAGTCAGGGTGTTTTCTAGGAGAAGTGGCATCCAGATTTGAACTCAAAAGCAATCATTCTTTCTTCCAGTTAGAAACAAACATCTTTTCTCAGCCTTCCAATTTCAGCATGCTTCTGTCTCTACTTTCTTAAAATGATATGTGAGTGAGCACAGTTTTGCCTCCAAAGGGATGCTAGGGCTTAATTAAGAACTACAAATTATTCTCCAAAGGGGAAAGAAAAAGCCTGCAAATCCTGGTGGGTAATCCTCAAGGTCTTTCATCTGTCAGGAATGCCATGCTTTGATATTAAAACTGCATTGTATAGTTTATTGTGTTGTTTTCCCCCAGAGACTGGGAGTTGTGCTGTTTCCTCCTCAGGTGAGGATCTAAAAGAGTGCAACAGAACAACTCCATTATAAGGTATTCCATTTTGAGAGCTTATTCACCTTGTCCCAAAAGACTAGACCAAATCTTGGTCAGAAGGACTTAAAAATTACATACTGCAAGTCTTACTAACCTGCAAATATAATATCTTTCTATGAGATAGTTTCCTTTCTTTCAGATCTGAGTATTGAAATAGGGTTAGAGAATAAAGAGAGTGTCAAATACCTTAGAGACTTAATATATAAACATTTTTTATCAGATAAAAAGGCTGATGAAATGGCAGAAAAAGCTTTTTTCTCTACCATTTACTGCTTGGAGAAGGAGTCTGGGGAGGGTAAATTAGAGATTCAAATTCAAAAGATCACCTTTTTGTCCTTTGTGATACGAAAAGGATGAATCACATGTTAAGCTTACCATGGACCAGCCTGAGAGATTAAATAAAGGAAGTTTAATGTATTGTGGATCCCTCACAGGTAGAAGTCATATCTCTACAAATTGAAGGCCAGCACTCTAGGCAAGCAGTATTAATGCATTGCAAGAGTCTAAATAGCTGATTTAGTAGCAAAATTATATTTGCTATGATTTTCAGAACTAATCATTCATGAAATCTATGGAGGTTTTTATGCTTTAATCAAGTTTTAAGGTAACACAAATTAGCAGTGGTATGTAACCTGCCATTTTTGTAGGCAACTGTATATTTCACAGAATCAAAGAATCACAAAATTGGTGAGGATGTTAGGACCTTTGGAGATCATCTAATCCAACACCTCTGCTCAAGCAGGGTCATGTACAGCAGGCTGCCCGGGACCATGTCCAGATGGCTTTTGAATATCTCCAAGGATGGAGACTCCACAATCTTTCTGGGCAACCTGCTCCAGTGCTTGACCATCCTCACAGTTTTTCCTTATATTCAGACAGAACTTCCTGTGGTTCAGTTTGTGCCTGTTGCCTCTCGTCCTGTCACTGGGCACCACTGAGAAGAGTCTGGCCCTGTCCTCTTTACACCCTCCCTTGAGATATTTGTGCACACTGATAAGATCCCCCCTTAGTCTTCTCTTCTCCAGGCTGAACAGCCCCAGCTCTCTCAGCCTTTCCTCATGTGACAGACGATTTGTACTATTTTTATGTAAACTCCATGTATATGTAATTGCTGTAACCTTGCTTGCAAAACAAGTTAATTTATGTTATTTAGTTGTGTTTCATATGGAGCATGGAACACTGCCACTTGCTCTGTGTTAGCAGAAAGGAAGAGAGTGATGATTCAGGTTTATGTGACTTTTCACATCAGCCTTTAAACATTTGAAGATACAGAGTGTTGAAGCAGCATTGCTTTCTCTGTCATGATGCCATCATAGGATATAGCCCTTCCTTCTCAACCACACCAGAGCTCTGAATCAGCAGTAAGTATAGCCTGATTTTCTTTTGCTTGTGTAGCCTGTCATTGTACTAAGGTCTTCCAGACTGAAGTGTGCGTACCACTTAAAAACATCCTACCACAGAATCAGAAACTTTTTTTCTGGCTCCCCTGACAAAAAACACCATGAAAAGCACTGAAATGTAATGTAATCAATGATAAGCTTGTGATATTTGTTTACTGTAGGGGTGGGAATCATTTCTGTATTCAGACACCTTCAGGTAGACATTTAAGCTTCCCTTATATGTCAATCTAGTCCATGGAGCCTAGACAGCTGTTCATTTGACAAAATGTAAGCGCCTGCTTCAGGATGGGAAGAGTAGTTCTTTAGGCACACAGAATATAAAGGGAGCTGATGATATATTGCCCACATGCTGGCATCTACATTGTAGACCCCTGCAGTGAGGTGTCTGAACTGAAGGATTTCACCCTTGTGTCATTTTCTAAAGAGAAATATATAGCAGATATACTGGATCTTCTCATACTGCTACCTTCTGCTTTTTCAAAGAGTTAGGTTGGATCATAGGATCATCAAACCATAAGCAAAACTGAAGTCTCTACTTTAAAATGAAGCTTTTTCCTTTTGCAGGTATCTGAGCTGGGCTGAAATACATAGAATTTTTTTTTGTTTTTTATTTCTTTGAAATTACCCTTTCCATTTCAGAGATCTTGAGTATAGTTCAGACAGCCAGGAATTTGTAAAGACTCATCCAAATATTTGGGGAGCTTTTAAAAAAATTCTCATTTCGTAGTTAAATGTTTCTTTCCAGCGATTAAAAAAAAAGATGGTCAAGCTATAAAAGGATGAGTCCAATGTGGATGACCAGTCTGGCATTGAGACTACAGAAATGTTGTCAGACAGAAATATGTCCTGATTAAATTTTGCTTTTCCAGAATAGAAATAATAATTATCTCTACTATGTCCAGAGCTAGAAAAGCTAGAAAGTTAGAAAGCTTCTTTATTCTCTAAAACTTTCCTTTCCCTTTGTCCTCTAATGGAGATATCTTTTATCACTTTTCTCACCAACTGCAATAAATTTTACTTCTTACTTTCAAGAATTCAGGCAGGAGGGCAGGAAAATGAATATGCTGAGATAAAAGGGAGGGCCCATTTAACCCTAGTGAGCTCCCAGAAAATCAGACTGCACATATTTATTGTACACGTGACTAAATATCATCAAGTAGCAAAAGACAGATGCATTAAAAATCCATTTTTGGTTATCTTTAATGTGCACATGAGAAAATGGAATAGAGACTCTTCTGCCTGCAGAAAAGAACAGGTCTCTGAGCATTTCCTCTTTTCTTGCTAGGTATGTAAAGATGCATAAAGATCTCTAGCAAAGAATCTGCTCTAAAATATTTAAACATACAATGTTTAAACATATTCTTAATTTTCTAGGTTCTAGTCTATAAAAACTTTAAACCACTGAAATAAAACTTGTTGCATAATGAAAAGTGTCTCTTCCCACTAGGCTGTGTTTTCTGGGCTATTGTGCTAGGGTTAAGCTAGCACAATAGTTCACGGACTTTACAAGAGAGACTTTTTTATTATATGCCTCAGTGGCCCATATGACACTTCTCCTTTTTGAGAGCCTCACAGTAATCCTTCTTTTTCTGTAAGTAGTGGATTTACCAAAAATCAATAGAACTTTCTGATTCTGTTGGACCCTGACTGCTATAATCTGTGCTGTTGACTCCACAGGTTCGTATTCCCAGCAACAGAATGCAATTAGAGGAACTAACCTGAACTCTGCTGAATGGCAGTCAGTGGTGAAAATGGGTTGACAAAGTCACCTTCTTTTGTAAAAAATCCTTACTTGTACAGACTGGTGTTTTGGAGAGCTTTTTAAATGGTGGGCTCTTCCTCATTCATTTATCTTCACGGTAGGCAAATAACAGTTTCAGTGCATATTCTCATATGTACTCTAATCTGCAACTGTCACTCTTGTTTAATAGGCAATCATGATAAGCAAAGTCAGTTGCATATGGCAACAATAATAATGGTAATTATTTTTCCTTCTTCCCTAATAATTTAAAAACATGATTCATTTATCATTCCGGCAAGTACAGATACTAAGGTTATGAAGTAAATATGAATTTTTGGTACTGTGATTACAGGAGATGTAGAGCTTGATCCTTTCAATGTATTTCAGAAGACAATCCCAAAGAATGCTTTTGAAAATAATAGACATTTCTTGGAGCTGGAATTTATAGGTGAAGTAAAGTCTTCTTCATTTTAGAAAATCCTGCCATAGTAGAAAATTCCTCTATGTCTCTCTGTTTAAATTAGTCAGACAGAATCTCCCTCTGGAGATCTCCAGAGGCACCTGCCACTCTTCACTGACCATATGGGAAACTTAAACTATCAGGATAAGCAATTTCCTAGTTCTAGGTGCAACAGAAGATGTGCCTGAACTTATCTGGAAGAGCTCCCATCCTATACTGCTATGTCTCTGGTCTGGTATTTGGCATAGTATTTGTTTTCACTGCAAAGGGCTGAAAAATGTCACTAATGGAAATGCTATCTAATTATAATTAGTCAGATCTATATCAAAATGAGAATCCAATATAATATTTTTGTTATTGATACAAATTCTGAAAGCCAAAGATAAACTAAAACCAGTATCCAACTGCTAATTTATAACTGTATAAAAGCTGAATGTGTTTATGGAACGATTTATGCCAGATTAAAGAATTTTTAAAATTACGTTTCAGTAATTGAACCCTAAGTTTTGGGTCAATTTCAGGTCATAATTTGCTGTGCCAAATGGATAAGTATTGCAGCATGGAATTATAAGAATATACACTTTTTATGTGGATCAGATCTATGGACAATTAAGCCTAATATCATGTTCAGTTGGTACCTATTGTCAGAGGGTTTCTAGGTACATCTCAGAAATTTTGAGTGACAGAGATGAGGTTAATTTGCCCTCCTTAAATAATTTTGTCCATTTTTTCCACTATGTGTCTTAACATTTGTTAAGTTTCTTCTGACTACATGCGCACATTAAGCATGAGTCTTGGCTGAACAAAGTGATGTCTAAATCCTTTAACTGAATAGATGCCATTAATTCATAAAACGTTTCATGTGGGTGACAAACTAATTTTTCCTTTTCTAGTGTTCATTACTACAGCACTTTAAGTACTGTGTTTCACCATACCATCATTTGCCCATTTGCCTATCTCAAAAAGGTTACAAAACTAGTGAGAGGGGATTTTGTTTTGACACTCATTTGTCATACTACAAACTAGACTTCCCAGCTGTGCTTTTAAAAGCTTCTATCAATGCACCACAGCATAGGCAAATTAATGCATATTTTCATAAGAGCTGTTCAAGTACATATTGGAGCTGGTGATGGAATACATTACTTGAGTTCTCAACTGCACATACAAAGAACTGTGTTCTTAAATTATTCATATGCAAGATGTTGTACTTGCAGTTGCATTTTCCTTTGATCACTGATATCATGTTTGTGCCTTCTTTAGTGTTATGAGAATTATCTAATACCTAAAATCTTTCTTCTTCTCGTAAGAGTTCAAACTGCTGTATAAATTTAAGAAATTATACATTCTGATGACTCTATTTATGATTGAAATGCAGTTCTTTCTATTGGAACGGGTGGATTCTTAAGAGTACGGCATTTAACAGTCTCAGACACATAGGGCCTTAGTTTGATACTGCCTTCAGTAACAGGGACAAGCTGCTGAGACTCACTTTGAAAAAGTTTTTTTCTTTCTGTTCTCAAATGTATTTTGTTGATATACTGTATCCGGCACTTTGCCGCAGTTAAATAACAGGTCCCCCATAGAGGTAATTGGGAAGTAAAATTCCAGTGCATATTGTGCAACAGCCATTCAACGTTCACCTGTGTTAGATTTCCTATCAGCTGTGTTTGCTCCTAAACCACCTATTTATTATTTCTGTTTATTTTTAAATAGGAAAGACTGTCTCACAAGTTTTGGAGGTTTTTTAATGTATTATAAATGTATATCTATCAATGTTAATTTTACTTCATTTTTTTCTTTTCTTTTTTTTTTTTTTTTTTTTTGACTGTCTGTCTTTTTCACTTACTTTCCTCTGGAAGTAGATTAAACAATCCTGCAGATAAAGGACAGCTCCATATCTTAATTATGTTAAACTGTTTCCAGTGATTTGTTGGCTCTACCTTTCATTTTTGATTCATTGGCTCCTCCTTTTGTTTTACTTCCAGAATTAACACAATGCCATTGTCATTTTGAACTCCAATCCTGGGACAAATTCCGTGCATGAAAGGCATAATAGCAGAGTATTCTAGTCACTTTGAGGACATTCCTCCTTGACAGACAAGTCTATCTTATATTTGTTGTGTGAGCTATTCCTCTTTTTAGGTACACATGTGGACAACTGGCTTATCACACAGTATTGACCTCAGCTCCTGATTGCTAGCTAGTGCCGAAGATATGTTAAACACTTTGAGTGCTAGTATTGTATGTAAGATAATGATGTAATTTCTGTAGAGATATTAAACAGCTAGGAATGAGAGGGGAAATTCTTTTCTGAGCTTCATTCTCCACATCCTACACTTCCAGCCTCAAAAATACAGATCAGAATGCAGCATTGCTGATTCTTTTGTATCTCTCTGGAGTGAAAAGGTTTTCTTAACGGTTCTGTGATGATAATGAAGGTATATGCCCTTTTCGTTGCTCACAGAGGTGGTCTTTCTCTGCTTGAAAGTCAAAACAGTGAAAGTTATATGAACTTTCTGAAATGACTGTATGTCCTGGAAGAGTTATGTGTAAACTCAAACCTATGTGGTCTGCAGGGGGAAGGCAGAGGAGGAACAAATTTAAGCCCGTTGTGTCCCTGTGTTCATCTTCCTTAGGAGGTATATTGAGCACAGCAGGTTGCCAGACGCATAGTCCTTTTTGTCAGTATCTTTAATGAAATCCCAGTAGTCTTTGTTCTGTTTGGTTTTGCTTTTCACTAACTAGTTATCAAAGTTATTAAAGGTCAATCAGAGTCCCAGGCATTAGCGCAAATGATCCTTACTTTGTGTAATATTTTTTAAATAGTATTTATGCTTAAATGAAAAGCTTTTGATTTCTCTAAATCTGAATAAGAAAAGAAAAACTCTTTACTTTATATAGAGCTATCTGGACCTAAGGCTAAGGTCCAAACTTGACTAAAACTCTAAATGATGAGCTAATTACCAAAAGAGATTAACATTTGTATTTTTCCTTCCCCCCCACCCCTTCTTCTTCCTTCAGTTATAAAACAGCACACAGTTCATATTGAGAAAGCATACACATTGATGTGACAGGGAGATACTACCAATTTTTATCAACTTAGTGCAGACAACAGCAATACAGAAAACAAGACAGCCTTTTCTAGCTACTTAGGTGGATAGTGGCACTAACCAAACTATTCATTATGGTGCAGATGCTCTTTGCACAAGCCTATTTTGTACCTGAATTGCTTGCTGCTATAGTTGGTGCAAAATGCTTGTGTTAGGGCTTGTCAGCGAACGAGAAACATTGTTGTAGCTTCTCATTTTTAAGTACTGTATTAAATGAAGGAAGGGTTTTGAGATTTCAGATGAGTTATGGCTATGACAGTATAATCTGGAACACAGTTTTTTTGATGCCTACTTTAGAAAATCTGAGCTACTTTATTATTTGCACTACTATGGAAGCTATGGAGAGGAAATTATTTTTCTTATCTATAGTTTATTATTTATGTTCCTTGGCTTTCTTAAAAATGGATTTTTGATACTTTTTCTTTCAAACTTCCCATAACTGTGGCCATAGATCTATCATTCTATTTTAAGAGAGCAAGAAGAGGTTTCTCTCCCTACCTCATGGAAAGTAGTGGCAACTCTGAAAGTGAAAAGGAGCATCTGGTGCCCTTAATTCCCAATCCCAATTTAGGAAAGAAGGGAATATATAGATATAGATATAGATATATAATTGAGACAGAATGGAGAGTTCAAAAGTGCCTCAGAGCCCTGATCTGGTAGTCACAATGATATTCATTCAAACTCGCCTTAATTTTGATGGAGCTCCCCAGAAGCTTAGGGGTCAGTCTGTGAGGGGTGGAGATTTCTGCTTCCTTCTATAATTTCATCAGAGAATAGGAAAGCCCTTCTTTTGGCAAGGAAGCAGAACCCCATTAGTTGTACAAATGGATGTGACTTATACTGCATAATGTATGACAGTGGTTACATTGCCAGATTTTTAACTAGCTACTTGGATTGGGAGAATCTGTCATCCAAAACATCATGGGATTTCTTTTGGCACGTGTGCTTTCCATAGATATAAAAAAGGCAAAAACCTCCTTAAATTTCTTGTCTATTTAAATCATCTTACAGGTTAAAGAAGCTGTTACTGCCTAATTTCATATTTTAATTGGATAATATCTTGTATTTAACCTTGGTGATGTCTTGTGAGGAGGAGAAGGCAAAGTAGTATAGGAAATGCACTTAATTTTGAGTGAAAGCCAATCTAACAATTGACTCGTCTCAGAACACTTTCAATAGAAGGTTGTTTTAGGGAGCATGCGGTATTGTGGATTACTTTTGCTGCTGGCCTTTCCATTTAGAGAATCAATTGTCATGCAAAGCCAACCATGCCAATCAGCATATAATCAACTGGAAATGAATTTAGGAATTTAGCTTGAAAGTGACCTGACTAATGGGATCTGGATTTGTGTAAAGAGTCTTTCTTCTTATGACTGAAGAACCATATCTGTTTTTTCTCATGTGGAACACTAATTGGACTTTACAGAGATACATACACACCTCAGCTGCATACAGGGCAAACAACGTTATGCATTCTGTCTTCTGCATTCACAGATCAGGTTGACAATGAACCAAAATGTAAGTGATATAACAATAAAGCAAGAAAAAACATATCCTATTAATAGGGTTTTTTTGATATTCATATTCACTGGTATTATCACATTAGCAGTGATAAGAATATCATTAATCTAATAAGGCTTAAATATGGTACAGTGAATATCACTTAAACAAGCAAGTTTTGGGACTGCCCTAGCTCATTTTGCCACAAACTGCTAACTATACTGGAATACATACATGTCCAGTAAAGGTGAATATCTGTTTGGCTATTACATTGTATTCATACTGGCTTGTGTTAGTCCTCTAAAACAGTAGATTACTATTTAGTTAGTTTCTGTATAAAATGTATTTTGCAGGGGGATGCAATTTGCTATAAAATGCATTTATCCTAAATATCTTCTGAAGTATTACACAAGTTTGTTTTGGAAATATTTTATATGAAGTTTTGAATAAGCTTGATTACTATTAAAAAGGTTGGATTAATCTTATGATGATTTTACGCATAAGATTTCAATCAGTCCTTGCATTTGAAATGGTATTTTAGATTTGCATTGCAAATTATTTTCTTAACAGTAGTGTTTTTAGCGGAAGCTGAATTAAATGAAGCTGTTATTTGCATCCAAGCAAAGACCATTACAGTATCTACTTCTGAAAACCAATAATTACAGTTATTATGTTAAAGTAATAAAAGATGGAGGAATTTTCCCAAACTGACATATTCAGAACAACATATGTGGTAGAAATGGAAGAGATGTGCAGACTTCAGCATGTGGACTTTGATATCAAAAGAGACTTGAAAAGATTTAAGTAAAGCAAGAAATCAACTCTCTAATCAGGATTAAAAATTATATTGGGGGTTCTAATTTACTGAAATCTGACACAAAATGATCATATGATTCATTGACAGTCTCTTCTGAGTAGAGGCCCAGATATTAAATACCGCATCAGGACGGAGGAGTATCAACAAAAATTTGAGAAGCTTAATTTCAGGCATATAAGCCTGTAAATATCATAAAAACATTAACAGAATACTCTGTATGCAAACAAACTTACTAAAAAGGAAAAAAGAGTGGAGCAGTAACTGGAAGGTACCATGGTACAGTAGGTACCATTAAGACTTAGAAATGCTGGTCTCACCAGCACTGTGGGAATTCCTGAGTGAGCGGTTCCTCTTGGCTGATGTAGTAAAGGAATAAGCAAGAAAACTATGCTCTGTGTACATTTGTACGTTAGTGCTTGTTGATCTGTACCTTCCCCACTTTAATTTACTCAGTGCGGATTCTGTATAGCAGCAAAGATCATTTCAAAGATAATCAAATTTCTGTAAGTGTTGATAAAATGGAAATATATTACCTCTTGTCTGTCTAGGTGCCACAGCTGAGGAAAATGCTACTGTGTGAACTCCTACTTTATTAACAACAGATAACACACATGGGAACAGTCCTCATAAATACTGTGACCATGAGCAAAGGTTGTCATCAACTGCAAAACAGAAAGCAGTAGGAATCAGGCTTCTTTATCATCAGTGCTCATAAAACTATTTTTTGAAATATGTATAATGCTCACTGGGGAAAACTATGACATCTAAAACAAAACAGGTACCACTGCAGTGCAAAAGACTGCAAAAAGGAATTGCAGCAGTATGTCATCCTGTAGTCAACTGCTGTGAGAGAAAAGTTGATATCCCCAGACTTTCTGGCCTGAAAAGTAATACATCCTTTTTGTGCACATTGAATGTATCCTGTCTGAGCCAGGTAATTTCCTTCTGATCAGCTCTGGGAGATCCTCTGAGTAAGTGGAGTGTGGAGAGCAATACAGAGCAAGTCATTAGCTGTAGGCATCATGATAATTTGGTCTCCTTGTCAGTCTTGCTTTCTGTAGGAACAAGAAATATCAGTCTGGAAAACAATCCGTTGGCCTGAAATCATGTAAATGAATACCCTGTGTTATCTATGAGGGCTGCTTTTTGCCCCACAGAACTCACCTGCCCAGTTCTTTTCTCTCTGTCACTGCAAGAAACTACAGAAAATAGCAGTATAGTAAATACTAGGGTGGATTAAACTGCGTTTCACTCCTATAGTGTGCATTTAAAATCTACATGGATAATACAATCCATATATGAAACTGTAGCACATATTTTAAGGGTACACTTTTTGCTTATCACAACCCTGGTGTTATCTTGAGGGAGCTGGCCAGCAAGTGGTTGAAGGTTTGAAGCCAACGTGAAGTACTTGCACTAAGTCTTGGCAAAATTATTCAGCATCAGTTATGGATTAAAGTGAAATGTCAGAAACAAGCTGTGCTATGCAATTTTGTTGGTGGTGTTGTTTGTTTTAAGAGTTAATACAGGAGAATACAAATATTTCCTGGCAAAGCAGGGATATTTTTTAGGTTTGTGGTGAAACAACTATAAGAAGCTCCCTGTAGTAACACTGCTTTTTATTTGACTGATACACAATTAAAAAAAAAAAAAAGTACTAAACATGCTGATTCAAAGTTTCTTCTAAAATGAGCACATGAAAATAATAAAAAAATCCATTCACAGAGGAAAACTAGTCCAGATTCATTACTTATATGACAAATCATGACTTTGATAGTAACATGATTGAAAAGACCTTTATTTATTTCTTTACATGACAGGTTAGTTACTACTTTTGAAAGATCTTTTTCAAATTTTATGTCTGAAAACATTTTATCAAATGAGCCCTGATACACTTTATTAAACAGATCTCATATAATTTTACTTTGATGCATACATAGCTTTAAGTGAGTTTCCAAGACCTTACATCCTAAGTTAATTTTAACTTACTTGTTGGCATGAAGACAGCTTGTTTGGCAGTTCCTTAATGTTCATAAATTTTCCTATCTTTTACCCTGCTTGACCTTTGCCTGTTGCTGGTGGGCCTTTTCTTTACAAGCAGAAAGATGTAAGGTCTTGGAGTGATCTAGTCATTCTCATGCTGCCAAGGAACCACCTTCATTTGTTTGCAAGGTTTGTTATCTCCCTCCCTGTAGGTCACACTTTCTAGAGAATATGGATGCAGCTCTTCCTCCTTCCTTCCCTCCAGCTGTTCTGGTAGTGGGACACTATGCTGATGAGACACCTTTTCTTCCTCTTTTCCCTCAACATTTTTTTTTTGTCTTGGGGAGCAGTTCAGCTTGATCTGTGGACTACGTCACTGCACTGACTTAAAAAGCTGTAGGAAAAACCCATGAAGTGGATTTGTAAAACACTTATACAGAAAGCCTAAGACACTGCTGTTATCTATCATTTCTGAAACACAATACATAGAGTGCAGTTTTGTACGTATGATAATGTTTAGGTCAGAAGTTTCACTTTCTGTCACATGTGACTTCAATAGACTAAAATAGTTAAAAGTAATCACTGTCCATATCTAGTGTTACTTAACATCTGATTACTGTATAATTCTGCTCATATATATACTGGCCCCATGGTCCAGGCTGTGCAAATCAAAGTTTTGTGTGGTTTAAAGGCTTTTACAGCTACAAATACTTTAAGTTAATTTTAGATAAGAGTCTTTCTTTCCTCTCTTTTCAACCTGTCCCTGGGATGTATGATAGGAATAAAGAGTGAAGTGCCCTGTCCTTCCTCCATATTCCTTAAAGTATTATTTTCCTAGGACCAGTCTCCCCTTGTTCAGCTTCTTGTTTCCTGACCCTCTTAACTGCCCTCCCAGTTCCTCATCCTGACTTTCTAAAGGATTTCATGGTTTTCACCCCATTCCGTATCACGTTTCATTATCTTACTCAGCATGTCTTTTAATGGATTTCTGCCCTTCTGTGTTTCCCATTGGTACAAAGGTCGGGACAGTGACTGCTCAGCTTGGACACAGAAATGTTGCTTCCGAGTCAGTCATGGCTATAACAGAAAGAACTAGGATTAAATATCTGACTTAAGGTGTTGCTGTCAGACAATAACTATTCATATATGAACATAAGAAAGAAAGTGTGTTACAGTCTCTGTCAAAACTTCTGTTTTAATTGTGGTGAGAGATGTGGAGGCATTTTAAAGTGCAAATAATGAATGACTACGATAAAAACATAGTGGTAAGGCTGAAAGAGATCTAAGTTCAAATTCCTGCTACTAGCATTCTAGCTAGCTTCTAGCAAGATCTTTTGCTGTTTGAATACGTGGAATCTCACCCTAAAGACATAGACAGATAAACTGTCATTTCCTTGTTAACTTAGCTGTTTTGCTCTGACTTAGTCTTGCCATAGAACTATTTGCTAAAATCTATGCTAAATTTGTTCTGAACTTTAATGTCAAAGCACACAGATCTGTGCAAACACAAAAATTGCAGCACAATATAGATATACCTAACAATGTTACTTTTCAATGAAAATTTACAAGCTGCCATGTCAGACCTGAAATGCAGTAGCCTGTTCAAAATAGTAGCCATCACTACTTTCTTCACTTCTTCATCGTCTGATTTTAGACCCTTGTAATAGGCAGCGAGGTAGTAATCTGCTTTCCAAATAAGTCTCGTGATGATCTTGAGTAGTGAGGTATTGGCATAACCTTGGAATGTGACATTCGATATTGATTCAGAAAATGCTTTTATGCATTAGAATAATTCAATCCATTCTGTCTGTTCTTCTCCACTTTCTGTTTGACTGTTGCCATCCTCTATCTTATCCTTCACTAGAGGTCCTCCTCTCTGTCTCTCTTTTCCACTCTCAGACACTTTGCATCGACTATATACTTTATCCCAGCTGTCAGCTTTACCCTGTTCTGTTAAGAACTCCTTTACAACCTATTTGAAGTCCTGTTTGAAGTGCCAGCCATCTGGTTCCCTCACGGTTCAGTTGCAGTTAGTCCCTACTGTACCTGCTCTCTTTATTTCTGAAGTGTCTCCTGTTCTTGATTAATCTGTTTTTTTTTTGAATTGCACTTTTTTTTTCAACTGTGGATTAAAGCTTTGCCTCTCTACTTGTGTGATACAAGAAGTATGTCAGTAAATGCTGTTGTGGAGGGCCTGGTCTTTAACTTTCATCCTAACAGCCTAACTGTTGTCCCCAGAGCCTTTATTTCTTTTTTGTATCTACATGGACCATTTATACCAATTCCCCTCCAGAAATTTTCAGACATCTTGTCTAGGCATCAGGTCCAGAAAATCCATAGGGTTCACCGCAACCAGGTAATTTTACTGGAAGTTCTTCTCTAGCATCACATGCTGACCTGTCTGTCTGCCCACCGTTTCAGCTTACATGTAGTTGCAGTAGGAATCCCTTCTCTCAGGGAGAGAATCAATGTGAGAGGATGAGTGTCTGTCACTGGGATTATTTCTGCCTTTAACAGTTCATTGCCTTCCTAGCTGATTTTTGGGGCTGCTAGCTCAGAGATGAGATTGCTGCACCTAGGTCTCCACTATGGATCTCCTATAAGACCCTGCCCCTCAACAGCACTGGAGATGCTACCTTGAATATTCAAAGAGTGCTCTTGATTAACCTCTCTGTCTTCCTGAAATACTTCAGTTCAGAATCTTGGTTTCTGGAGTCAAAACTTTGTCTATTAGGGTTATGGGCTGCTTATGCAATGCATATGCAGCTGGTACCTGCCCCAAAGCAGGTAATCAGATTGAGAAATGATGTTGTATTAATAAACATAGTAAAAAATAAAAATAACAGTTTTGGGATATTTTGAGGAAGCTCTTATTGAGAAGTTTTCAAAAGAGAAAGATATTGATCTTAAATGAGACTTCCAATTGAAAAGATTTTTTTTCACATAATCAATTTTCCACTACCTTCTTTTGTTTCCTATTTCATTCCCTTCCTTATTTTCTCCAACACTGTTTTTCAACAGGGAGGAAAAAAACCCTGGAAGATAAATGATTGAATTGAAAGAAAAAGTATATTTAATATTTTTCTTGAAAAAAATTGTAAGTGAATATGTTAATAATTGAAAAATTCAAACAAATAAGAAGTTGTGAATAATTACAATTCTATTTTAACTTTTATTTGATGTTTGTATAACAGGTTCTCTTCAAAATTTTTTTCTGTCAGACATTCTTTTGATCTTTGATTCAGTATCCAGTTTTAAAAGGGACTTTAATTGAAGATTCTTAATTTTTACACATTTGCATATCTAGGCCCCATCTTATGATAAATTGCATGTGGGTGTCATTCTTTATTTTTCTGTGTTTTGGTCGTTACTTTCAAAATAACAGTCACTTACAATTTCTTGAATATTCCAGAATTTTCACTTGAAGAAAATGTGAAAAAAAGCTTTCTATAACTTTTCCAGGAAAGATTTCGAGTATTTGTATTATTTTGTTGTAGCTAACATTTACGAGAAAAATACTACTGCTCCCTACTGTGACACTGTATTTGATGCTGAGACTATACTAACGCATTGTGTGCAGTTCACAGAATGTCTGTCAGGTATCTTCTGGCGCTTTTGAAATTCTGATTTCTACTTTTATGTGCTGTGAATTATTCATTTCCAATTTTTTTTTCAGTTTGTGCATAGCTTAATGATCCGTCTTTTGTGTTCTGCCAATTTGTCTATCTATTCCATTCCTCCTCAAAATTTTCTAAACTGCCCAGCCTGCAGAGATGCCAGTATGTTATACTACATACTACAGTATGTTAACCATGCTTTCCAGGTCCCTCGAATGTAGCAATGTTTACTCCTCTCTTTATGCCCCAGATATAAAATCTTCCACCTTAAGCTTTAGCTCAGTCTACTGTGAAAACTGATAGCATTACCTCCTGGGGAGATTCCTTATACTTTTTTACTGCTTCATCAGCTCTCGCAAATGCTATTCAGAATTTGTTCCAAATCCTCTGCACACCAGTTGTCACCAGGTTCTTCAGTACCGCCAGTTACTCTCCCTTCCTTTCCATAGGCTTTTGTGGGAAGAGCATAATCAGCAGGACGAAATGCGGTGGGAGGAAACACAGCTTTCCCCATGGTACTGACAGGCATCTCCTACAGAGCATTCTCCTGGCTGAGCTAATTTTGCAATTGCAGGGGATGGAGAAGAAAGGGGACAGAAGTGTTTCTCTTAAGAACCTAGAGGGAATGTGTCTGGGTGCAAAGGGCTGTGAAATTTAAAAAGGAAAAAAACAAAAGTTGAGAAAGTGGAATATATTCTTTTTCATCCATAGTGGTCTAGATATTATTTGTAACAAAAGCCCTCAAATAATTTTCAGAAAATGTTTTAGTAGTTTTAAATTGCTGATGTTCCATGCTGGGCCAAAAAGAAGTTGTTCATTTTTGTCACTCTTGTTGCTACTAAATAAGTTACTGTTTAATTTTGCTGTCCTTTGTCCAAATGAACCTGGCTGTAAATATTCTGAGATAATGGAAGAGTCCTTTTTCAAGACCAAAGTTCATGGGAGTGTGTATATTTTGTGGATTCTGATTGCAGTCATGAGATTTAGAGCATGGGTCTTGTAATACATTTTTAAAATGTTTTAGACAGTTTTTCTAATATAGAGGTCTTGAGTCTGTTTATAGGAATCAATACCACAAATCACAGGAAATTATTTTCATTACTATAATTTATTTCTAGAATTTATAGCTAAAAACTCATCTGATTACATTCAAGGCTACTGTCCATAAGACATTCCAGTTTTGTAGAACATATAATGTCATCTGTGAACCCCAAGATCGTTTTCTTTACCTCTGTATTTCTGTACTGTACAGGGATGGTGTACAGGCTCAGGTGAAAGGCTGAAGTTTATGAAATTCTTTTTAATGCTGCTCAACTTCTCTCCCTCTTCCTCTCTCTTTTGTCTGCCAATGCAGTTAATGTAATAAAAAAATTCATGCACTACAATAATTATTTTTGAGTCCTACCTTTATTGCCTTCTAGCTTGTATGACAGTTCCATTATTCAGGATGTGAAATATGCAAGTTCTCAAGGATAGGAAAATAGGATATTTGTTTTGTGTGTATTTCTAGAAGAAAAAAATGTCATGAGTAGATATTCCTTTGATATTGAAAGCAATGATCTAGCCTGGGCTCAAACCATCTTGAGTCATATAATAGAGTGCTGAGACTTTCCCTATAAGACTCCTGAGAGTTTACCTGTAACAAAGGGGAATTGCCTCTAGAGGCAATTCAGACTTGAGACAGCCTGACTCACACTCTAGGATATCTTGGTTTTCTTTTTTGAGATTCTAGAATAACCATAGTCCGAACTTAGACATCAGGATTTATTTTACCAAAGAAATACAATTGGTAGCACAAATCTCACTTGCTGCGGACAATGCCAAATTCTGTTTGCATCTCATTTAGGTGGACCTTAGGCAGCTATCTTGTAAGAACAGATTGACCACTTACTTTTCCACATAAACCTTGTAGGTTCTAAAAACCTATCAGCAGCTCTGCAGGCACCTAAACTTCATTAAAGCCCCCTGAAGGGCTGATTCCTTAGGAGTAATTTGAGAGTACTTAATTAATGCAGGATATATTTTCATGACACAAAGCTTCAGCAGAAATACTAGTCTAAGGAGTACCATCTGCCAGACACCTCAGTGCTCTTTTTTTCTCATTCTTATATGGAGAGTTTTTTAGTTAGATTTTTTATGAATTTTGGTAGGAGGATAGGGAGGAGAGGATTGCTTTTACCTAGCTGTGCTCTGCTGCACAGTAGAGCTCCCCAAACAGTTATTGCAGGACTGCCAAGATGAGGACACATTTATTTTAAGCCAATCATGTTGCATATTATGTCCTGTGATTGCACTGAAGTAATTCCAAAGCAAAGAAGAGGAGAAGGAATTGAGATCACATTAGATGGCTTGCCAATAATTTAGTAGCTGTAGTGCTTGCCCAGGAAGTGTAAAACCTCAGTTCTAGGCTATTGTAAAATAGAGAAAGAATGAACCCCAACCTAAATCCATAAAGGCTTGGGATTCTGTAATTCCCAAGTGGAATTGATGGAAAGACTGAGTTATAAAAAAATTATAAAATGTATAGCAACAGAAGTTTACAATAGCAGTCCAATAATGTATTTATTCCTTATTTAGAGTTGGATGTGTCATCTATTTCTCAGGAAAAATACTTTCACTATAGACAGTGAGTAAGCAAAGGGAAAATATTGCCTTACTCTCCTAAGATTTCTGTACAATCTAAACCTTATTCACCTAAAGAGATGGCACTCTAAATGGACTCTTCTTTGTTAGAAGGGACTAAATGTAGTCCTGTGTGCTTTGCTGGCAATGACATCAGGTGATCGTTTCCCATGTTACTGAAGTGCTTTAGTCATCTTAAGCTTTCTGACATTTTAAATTAACATACTGCTAAAAAGATAGGAGACATTCATGGACAAAGGCTTTGCAGCTAACATTCTTCTATCTCAAAGGGCAAACTTGGAAAAACTAGGGGATATGAAAGCAACTGTTCTGAGAAGTTCATGATTTTGAACACAGAATGTATCAAAATCATAGCAACTATCTCTAATTGGAATGTCAAAAAACAGGAGGAAAAATAAAATAACAGAGTGGGTATTCAAATCCAAATGGATAAATGAAAATGCAGAAGTCTGTACGAAACAAGGTTTGGGAAGGAAGACTGAAGACAAGAAAAACATGCATCTTTTTTTGTTAGAAAATGCAGGGATGACATGGAATTGCCAAAAGTCAAGCTGACTTAAACTTGCAGAATGTAGTAAATAACTAGTAAATAATAGTAGAATAGCCACAAATAGTGACTAAAGTCTTCAGCAAGATTAATAAAAAGCAAATTAGAGAGAACTGAACTTCTCTACAAACAATAATAAAGGTGATGCTGAATAAGGAATGCAAGGGAGGGTGAATTATGGGAATGAGGTCATGGAAATAACTTCTGGATAATCAAGGTGAAAGGAAAAAATTTAAGTTTCAATTCAGACTTCTATGCACCTAGTAAACTGACCACAATAATATAAATCAATTTAGGGAAAAAATGGGAGGGAAGGGAGAAAACAGAAAAAGTGTTAAGAGACAACATGAATTTACAGAGCATTCATTGTGACAGAGCAATGTAATATCTTGTCAATATTCCAAGCAAACAAAATGCAGAAGCTTTGCTTGACATAGCATAAAATAAATGCTTATCTGTGTGTCAGTAAGACAGTTGTTATAGTGTTATATGAAATACATTTGATGGGCATGGAAGGATAGGGATTAAAGAGCTTGTAGTTAATGAATTATCTCAAAAGAAAAAAGTCACCAGTGTGTGTTTAAAGAGCAGTTATTAGGCTGGAGGAAGACTACTAACAGAGTTCTTCAAAGAGTGATGCTGCAACCACTCATATTACATACTTTGACCAAGTACTTTTAAGCCAATGACCTGGGCTTAAAAACATAATGTGTTAAATATTTGGAAATGATATGAAGATGGGAGATATGGTAATAAGAAACAAGTCAGATCATACAGGAGCAACAAAGTCACTGTGAGGCTTGCACCAATAGAAATGGGATGAAATATAAAATGTGAAACCTAAACTTGTGCATAAGGGAGAGCCTTCCAGTTAGTAGTAAGAATTTCTACGAGGCTGAAGCTCATCTGCTGGAAAAAAATGAGAAAGATAAGACCTGGGTCTGGTAACTAATCACAAAATGAATTATAGCCACCTACACTCCCCAGTAATTGGGATTCATGGGAGGCTTATTATTGTTGGTACAGCTATAGATCCAGGTGATTGTTACCATGCGTTCATTTCCTTCCCAGTTATTTTCTATACACTATTCAAATATGATGACATATGCGCTTAAGGTAAGCAGTGGCTTTTTGATTTGGAGAATAACTAAAATAACTAGATAGAAGTAACATCACTGCTGTTTCTAAAGCTACTGCAAGCTTAAATAGTCCAATAGAATTACAAATCATATAAAAATCAAATTTCCTAAATTTTCTCTGCAAATTCAATATGCTATTCTCTATTGCTTTTTATTTTTATAATTTATTTTATAAATATTTAGATAGCATTATTATTGATATGGTAGGGTCTACCAGTGTGACAGGTGAACCTTCAGATAAAAATGTTAGCTCTGATTGTATCATGAACCCAGCTGAACTAAAGAACTCCTTTCAGTTGTTCCTAATTGTTTTTCAGATTCCATGTTTAATTTTAGTGATTCATATTATTAAGAGGAAAAGATGCTGGTGTAAATTTATACATTCACATTTTTGAGTTTCACTTAAATATGTAAGCAATTCTAATCAACATATAAATACTAAACTGTTTGGTCTGTTCAAAAGTTGGTTGTGATAGCCTGCTTCCTGAAAGCTGGGGATTACAAATCTTTTATGTGCTTTCCAGTACTAATGATGAAAAAAAATTCTTGCTTATTTTTTGCAGCTCAGGAAATGATGGTTGTGTTATTTTGAGGGGCTTTTCACGAAATCAAAATGATAATAATGGTTGGGACTTAAAAAAAAATCAATGATAACTACTTTAAAAAATTACTGTAATAGTATCTTCCTCATTCTACTGAATGTTTTTGAAATGCTATTGATGAACTGATTTTATTTCAGAGTTTATTGCCTTGACAGAGTCAATAATCATATTACTAGTAAATTCAGTAAAATACAAATCCCCAAACTCTCCCCCAAGATATTAGAAAAATCTTTATGAAAACTCAGTATCTGCTGTTCCTTCAGTACATGTGTAGATTCATTTCAATCATTTTCCACATAATTATCAACTGTCTGTGTTATTCATCAGAATAATCAGAAACACTTTAGAGATGTAATTTCACAATTATATTGGTAAAGAAAAATAGGATTAAACTATAATTGGTCTTCTATCTCCATTGAACTTCTCACTGGTAAATTTTTCAATCAAAACCTCTTATCAAAGATTTTTGCATACATACCATTTCTTTTGCTATATTGATGGGCACGAACATTTTAAGCTATAGAAGCGGTGAATTTTGAGCCATGTTTCCTGTAAAAGTCTTATAAATCATATGAGACTTTGCAAAATGGCAAAAATTTCATCTTGCTTTTGCACCATTTCTTGGTAAGCCTATATGCAGTTTTTCCTAACTGAATACTGTTTAAAAGCTTCAAATAAAAATCCTATTTTTCTTCTCAGAAATACAATGATGATCCAAAAAAATCATGTAAAACTCCCAAAGCACTTTCCAGCACTTAGTTGTGTGATTAAGCAGTTTTGGATGGAAAAAAGTGCAAACAGGCATTCAATAAGATGATGAAGTGTTAATTTCTCTCTTGTGCCTTTTGCATTCAAATCAGACCTGATCAGAGAGTTGCATTTCTCTCCCCTTCTTAAGTGTAAAACTTGGTAAGAATGGAAAGAATTAATTATATCTACTTAGCTAGGGCACTCAATGATTGTTTTATTTTTCAAAGGAGTATGCTTAATGTAAATCTGTTTCAATTATTTTTTTCCAAAAGCCTGGATAGCTCTACTAAATATGAATTTACTTCTACTGACAATAATATATAAATAAATACTGAAACTGGAATTCTGAAATAATTGTTTTGGGTGATGGATTTTTCAACTGTTGGAGGTTCATTCAAATACTCTTATGAATACTGGAATTAAAAGTATTGATTTTGTAGTACTCACTCCTTAGGGACAGATTTACACAATATGGAATATCAGCAGTCATTGAATGCCAACCGTTCCTACTAAAACTAATTTTCATTGTTTCTCTTTTTTTCCTTTTTCAAACTGCTGGTGATGTTTTGGTTATAAAATTTATGTGAACTTCATTTAGAAATCTCTTTGCCACTGAGGGTCTCCAAACTACTGCGTGGTAAAATCGGCATGGTTGAAAATGGCTGGGTTTGCAAGCTATTTTCAAGAATGCCCCTAAATGAAATAAAAGAAGGAAAGTCAAAAACTCTTTCTTTCTGTAATATTTATTTTAATAAGTGCAGACCATCTTGTGTATATTTGCATCATCCATGTGGAATTAAGAATGATTCATATGGATAAATCTAATCACCGTACCTTCATCAGATTTTTTGTTCTCTTGAGAAATAATACTTGAACTGATAGTTCACTTTAACAGAAGTCATTTATTATTAGAAAGTTCAGTGCTTTTAATGATTGTTTTCATTTTTATAAACAGGAGCAGAAACCCATTATTTATGAAAAGGTGTGCAATTTCTTGCCTCTTTATCACAATTAGGTGTTTGTTGTCAAGAACAGATTCAGTGACTGTCTTGCTTTTCAGACTTTAATGGAAGTTTGAGGTCAAATGTATTCAGTAAGACAAGGTGATGTGGATGTGATGAAAAGAGGCTATTAAAGGACAGTAGTCTTAAGAAGGTTTGGAAGACAGGGGAACTTATGGGTTCTTAATGGCTTCTGGAATCTTCTGCGTGTAGCATTTTGATCTCTTTTGCCATATGTTTTCATTTCAGTTTAGTTGTGTATGACCTAAATGTATGCAGCCTTTACTTCAAAATGATTTATATTAACATTTCTTTCATGTTCTTTTCGTTGGTTTGTTGTTGTGTTTTTTGTATTAAATCTCTTTGGACGATGGATTATGTGTTTCTGCAGTTTGAATTTCTGCTGGGGTTTTGGATAGTATTACAGTTTGGAAAACAATTACTTCATTAACGTATGAGCAAAGGAAGTGAGGCAAATGTTGATTGGAAGAGAGACAAACCTTGACTTGTGTTTAAGGTGGGCATGTGCACACTAATGAGATTGTATTAGACAAGACTCAGAAAAGTAACAAGAAAGGACAACATACTACAAAATAAGTGAAATGCTAAAAATGTGCTCTTAGATACAACCACCATCCTTCAAACTGCATAGCAGTGTGCAATATGCACAATGCTAGTGGAACTTAGATTAAAAAAAAATTGGGACCTGAAGACAAATTATCATTGACTACAGTCCTCAGCTAGTGTGGGTCTCCCCTTGCTCTAATGAAACCCCTCTGCTTAAGTGTAAAATGTTCTCACCAAAAATCATTGACTTTTACTATTGCCTTTCTTAGATATTTTCGGGACTGTAACTTTCGCACATGTTTTGGAGCAGTGTGTTGCTGTAAGTTCAGCGAGTTCATCCAGTCATTTTTTGGAAACATATTTAATTGCACTTCATTATCAGAAAAGCATCCATATACTTAGATAGACAATAAGTACATATACTTTAACATCGACTATAAGTCAAGTAAGAATATACATTAAAATGTTTTGGAAATGGTGAACATAGATGTTGCACCTTTAAAGAAGAAAATATCTAGGTCAGTCTTCAATCCTTTGAGCTCCAAAACTAATAACAGCAGTTCAGAACAATTGGAGCTGCACCTCTCCAACCCACTGCCCCCCTATCTCTCTGAGAAAAAAAAAAAACCCCAAAACTATCTTTCTTCCAGTGCAGCAGTAATAGAAAATACTGAGAAGTGTCCTTAAGAAGTGTTTAGTAAAACAGTTGTCTCTGTGATATGCTGTCAGGCATGAAGAGGGAAAAAATGCATGCCCAAGTGTTTATAACATAGCTATTTCCTAGAAATAACCAGATAAAATTATAACCTTAAGAAGACCTTTATTAGAAGGGTCACCAAGAACAGCCTTTTGTTACCAAGAAAAAAAAAAGTCAGAATAAATTGAAGAGTAGAAAACAAACAAGAGAGCAGAGCTACTTTTACAAAGATCTTTGAAAGTATTCCATCTGAAAAATCGCTAATTCAATACCTTGTGTATCTAGAAAAATGTTCATAAAATGTAGGTCTGCTTCAGCAAAAAAGGTATTTGCTTCTGGTCATGCCAACTTTCTATGATTATAGCACTGTTTTTATGCTTTTTTGATAACATATCTGAAAGCACTTTCCCAAAATATCAGTTTCATTTTTCACATCTTGCTCTTTGGGAAACTAAGCTACAGTGAACATTGAGGTGGTACCTAAGCAAAGCAAGACATAATTATCAGCGGCAGATTGGAGAGCCGTCTGCAAGGACAAGCCATGACTTTCCCAATGCAGCCTGCTCTCTGCAAAGCGCTGCACAGCACAACGTCACGTCCTGGGGAACAGAGGTGACAGAATACTGAGAAGTGGGAAAAGGACTCCTGTCCAAACAGCGTGCTCCGATGTTTCCCAACAACACACTTTGATCTATGGTTTGGAAGATCTCCTAAATGTTGAAGGACTGTTTCTCAGCAGTCATACTCAGCATACTCTGACAGAGTAGCAGGGATCTGCAGGTAGATGGAGGGAAACCTGCTGGATGCTTAAATCACTCCTCTGCCTCATCCAGGAGCTCTTGATTGCCACTTTATATTGCCACTCATAATGTAGCTGATATATAATTTTTCCTAACTAGCTCAGCTGACTAAAACAAGAGCTGTAAGACACACTGACAGCATAGAAAGAACCATACCATAGTCCTCATGTAGACCTTGACTTTATTTGAGAAAATAGTTACAATAATTTTATTGCTGGATATATCTGTATTCCAGTGCATTTAGAAACACAGACTGATCTAAGATTTATCTTAGTGTTTTGTAATAATTAATACTGTCTCTTATGTTACCTTTCAGGAAAACAAATATATTGACACTTTTTAAATAGAACTTTTAAAGATTTCTCTTTTTTATATGCATCTGCAAGTGATTCTCTTGTATTAACCCACTACTCCTTTTATATTGGTCAGCTGTGCTGCCAAATATAAGTAATGCTAATCCAGAAGATAAAATCAGCAATTATTTAACATACAGAAAAATATCAGGGGAAAAATGAATCATTATCATTTTCATTTGTGCGATTACTTACAAGAATACTTTCTTTTAGAGCGTGAAGAATTGCACAGGATTTTTTTTGTTTCTTCCTGCAGTCTTCCCATGATAATTATTGAGAGTGCTATTCATGATTTTTCCCATCTTTGGAACACAGGAAACAGCATTATGCAGTCCAGCAAATACTTATGCCAATGTTTCTTTTGCTTGTGTATGAACTCTGTATATCTGCCTTGTTTCATATATATCCAGCTGATCTGGAAGGCGTCAGCCAACATAAACAAGTTGACTTCCTCTCAGCAGCCTAACCACGATTTTTTTTAATAGAAAGTAGTAAATAAAACTTGCAGTAACTATACAGTAATCTGGAAAAACAAAACAAAACAAAAAATTCCAAACAACCCCCCTCCCCCAGAGGAAATATTTACTCCATCCATCACAACAAAAGAAAGAGTTTTATCATCCATCTTTCTTGCTATTTTACTCTGTGGCTGAACTATCCCCATTACAATATAGACACAATGGGTGGTTTCTCTATGCGATGCAGGCTGTTTGTCAGGATCAAGTTTTCTGTTCAGATGATCTGATGTCACCATATCACAACAGCTCCAGATCTTGATGCTGTATTTTACTGTTTTTCTTAGGATATGTTGGTTTAAAGGAGACTGACCTCTAAAAGGGCCTGGCTGTTAATCACCAACTCCTGGAAACAGAGCTTTTGCAATTTCTGTACAAATATCACTCATACATTGCAAACTACAGTGGGTTTGTCTGATACTTTGCAAATATGTGCACATACATGCACACAATATGTGCAGGTACACGCACACATACATATATACTTGAATAAGTATATATCTAGTCAAATCACGCATGCTAAGTGCATGCTTGAAGTTGATTAAGCCTAATCATTGCCAGAAAGAAAGAATATACTTTGCCTGAATCTCAGGGTCTCATGGTTCGCACAGTGCTTCCCTCATACCCTTAAAAAAATTGCCCCCAAATTACTTATGGAACCTTTGAACAATTTAAATTCAGTTGAGAGTTTTTCTTGTTTCTTATTACTTAGACTGTTGTCACTACATTCTCCATGTATGTGTTCTGCACTGTTCTTTTTTATCATGTAGTTTGTTTAGTGAAATTCAAATTCCCCTATTGTAATTTGCTATTATTCTTTTACTCTGAAATATTAGCAGTTATGCCTAATAAATCCCTATAATAATCTACTTATTAAAATAATATCATTTCCCTGATTTAATAATATAACTCAAGTTCTTCTAATTAGAAGGGAATGTATGCAAAGAACTAGTACAAATGCACTAAATGTGGGGTACAAATAACTTGTCTTTCTTAATCCTTTTTTGTGACAAAGAATCTTTTGTCATGCTATTTTTTTTCTGATAGTGCACATATGTAAATAACAGTATTCTGAAATACCACAGTTTGAAGGCCATACGTTCAAGAGTTATTACAATATGTGCTATTATTAAGCATGTCTTGCGACACAAAATTTGTTGTATGGTTGTTATATTTTCTTTCATTTAAACTAGTTTCACAAACGCTTTTATGGTACCAGAATGTGTGGCAGTGTATGAATGCATAAAAAAATCCTAGTTAATGTCTGTTTCTGTAAAGGTTATCTTCCTATCAAGTTACATCTTTTTATCAAGTTATGTATATTTAGCCATAGCTATAATTTTCTTTAAATATGAGAAGAAAGAAAAGAAAAGAACCCCTCTTCTTCTTATTTGCTTTGCCACCAAAATTTAGAAGAATGCCTCAGGACTTCAGCGAGTTTCTGCAATTGCTTATCGCGGGTTGGGTTGCTGCAGCTCTCCTTTGAAACAGCCAATGCTGATTTTTAGTGGGTGCATAACGTTGTATTCGATAGACCATGTCTCTGGTCCACCATATTAATTTCTACATTAATCTCAGCAAGTATTTCTGTTAGTAAGTAGCAGAAACTGTTTTATGAGAAACTGAGAAAAAAAGATTAAATAGTTCTAATCAATGATAAATCAGTGAATGAGTCAGCAGCAAAGTGGAGTGTGCCATCTGAAGTATCCTCCCGCTACTTCTGCCTGTATTCCTGCCTATGACTTTGAGGGCTTGACAAACAGTGCTACACCGAAGGAAATGGTGAAGTACATTCTACAATGTATTTTATTAAAAGTAAAAAGAAAGACTTTAAAACGTTGTTCTAACAAAATTTTCCCTCAGATTTTGAGAAGAAAGCAGTGGAAGGCTGGGGGATAACTACAGTTGCATCACTTCTTTATCTCTCACCACCAAAATCTCTGTGCTGCTTCCTTATACATTACTTAAATTAGAAGCTACTGGTTAGAGGGATAAGAGTCCACCCTTCCAGCTCTGTATTTAGTAATGATAATAGTAAGATGGAAATTAGTTCACTTTTATGGTATGCGCGCTCTCTCTCTCACTCTCTCTGTGGGTGTGCACATGTATGTATAGTATATACTATGTGTGTATACATATACATATGGATGTATAGGTGTTTATAGATGTATGTATGTATATCAATATTTACCCATACACATACATATATAATATACAGTCTGTCTCCCTTTTTGGCTATAGATATTTAGCTATGGTGGTATCGTCCTCTGCTCAAAGGTAGCAGATAACAGGCCTCTCTATTTCGAAGGAAAGAGAAATCAGCATTATTTGTAGTACTTATATAGGCTGCTCTCCTGTGACAGAGCTAATCAAATAAAATAAGAGGGAAATTGTTTTCAGGAATTTTGGTCTAAAACCAGTATCCAGTTCCTATAGTTCAACTTTTCCTGAATAATTAATTCTAATAAGAAGAGATGAAGAAAAAACCTCTTTGTCTATTTGTTCTGCTCAGCATCCAACAACCTCTGTTTCAGCCATAGGTTTGCTTAGCAAGCCTAATACCAATATTTTGTGTCTTGCCAAGATAGCATTTATCTACATCAGGAGGAAAAAAAGAAACTCAAATGCCAATATGGAACAACTTTATATGGTGATTCTTGTCAAAATAGTATTATGTACCCTGGATGTGTGTTACTTGTTAGAATGCCTGTCACAATTCCTCAATACATTTCTTTATGTATTGCCTCCTAACAATTCTTTCTCTCTCTGTAGGTTGATTTCTGAATCTATTCTGCCTCTTTTCTGAGCTTTTTTGCTGAGATGGAAAATGTTTCCATTTCTGGTGCATATACAGGTGCCTGCAGACTTTCAGAGTAGGTTTGATTATTGCATTTAATTTCAGGAAGGCTTTAATTCTTGAGAGATGGCCTCCCTTTTCAGTCACTCTCAGTTACAGTCATTTAATCATTCACCTCAGTGCAAACAGTCCATCAGGTCTTTAACAACAGAACAATGACAAAAAAAAATGGAAATCCATATTATGAAAGAGGTCCTAAATCAACCCTTACTGATTAATTCCCCCTTTATTCACAAAGTCTAACTCATCCTGCCTGAATCAATCAAAAAGCTATTACCTTCATACTTGCAAGTGTTGCTTTTGAAATCAATAAAAACTGAGTTCATTTTTAAGATGCAATATATTACCAAAATAAAAGTTCCCATTTACTTGGGCTAGAGATTTATCAAAAAGTGTTGTAGCTGGCAAAATCCTGTTTGTTGACCCTGTATATTTTTTTAGTGTTTTGTAATTTTCAACTTTGTCCCCTCTTTTTTTCCCAGTTTCATTTGCTTCAATAACTGGATTACTATTAGTTCTGTGAATGTGCTTTTCTATTCCTGTAGCTGAGAGAACTTCCTTTATGACTGATGTTTTTACAGAAACTCTTTCTGCCCCATATGCCATGTTTTCATTCATTTTTTTTAACAAAGCCATAGTAAAGGTGGTCAGACTTGAGGACTGCTGAGGAAAGACAGGCTCCACCTGACAAAGTGGGGCAAGAGCATCTTTGTCAACAAGATAGCCAACCCGGTGAGGAGAGCTTTAAACGAGGAACTATGGAGGAGGGAGATTACAGCCCACAGTTAAGTATGGAAGCAGTGGACAGGGGTTGGAAGCAAAAGGTGCAGGGCAACTGGAACGAGCGACACCTCAGGAATTACAGAACAGGGCAAAAAGAGGCCCTTCTCAAAAATGTATTCGGCCTGGGAAACAACCAGGAGGAATTAGAGCTCTACATGCAGATACAGAACTGTGGCACTGTTGGAACAACTGAGATGTGGTGGGACCACTCACCCAACTGGAGTGCTGCAATGTATGGATATGGGCTCTTCAGGAAAAACAGGCAGGGAATAAATGGAGGAGAAGTTGTCATTTATGTGGAGGAGCAGCTTGCAAGTATGGAGCTCATGTATGCAGCAAACAAGCTGATTGGGTGCTTGTGGTGACCCAGTATTAGGGAAGAGGCCAGTGAGAGTGACATCATGGTGGGAAATTGTTACAGGCCACCTGATGAGGGTCAAGAAGCAGACAAATTCTTCTTTAAATAAGTAGAGCAAGTCTATCACAGACCCAGGCTCTTATGAGGGACTTTAGACTCCCTGCCAGCTACTGAAAGGGCAACATGGCAAGACACAAACAGTAAAAAAGATTTATAGAGGGTGTTAGGGATAACTTCTTCATACAGGTGTATTGAGCAACTAGGTGTGACTCACAGCTAGATCTGATATTCACTAACAAGAACTGTCTGGGGTTATGGCAATCAGTGGTAGCCTTGCCTGCAGTCACCATGAAATAGTGGAGTTCAGGATCCTGAGAGGAGTAAGGAAGGAAAGTAGCAGACCCCAGACTTCAAGCAAGCAAACTTCTGCTTATTCAGGAAACTGTTCGGTGGGATCCCATGGGAGGCAGCTCTGAAGGGCAAAGAAGCTCAGGAACGCTGGCAGGTGTTTAAGGACAGGATCCTCTTAGCACAAAAACAGTTCATAATGATACTCAGGAAAACAAATAGAAAAATCAGGAGATTGTATTGGCTATCCTAAACAGGAGACTCATGACAGTGCTCCAATGAAGAAAGACAGCATAGAGGGGGTGGGAACAAGCACAAGCCAAAAGGAGGAATTATTCAGAAACATTACCCTTAGGAAAGCCAAAGCTCCACTGGAGTTGAGCCTTGAAAGGGATATCAAGGACAACGGGAGAAGTTTCTACTGCTACATTATTAGTAAAAGGCTGAACAAGTAAAATCTGGGGCCAGTGCTGAATGGGGAAGGTGATTTAGTGACAGCAGACACAGATAAGACTGAGCTACTCAATGCCTTCCCTGCCTTAACTTTCACTGAAAAGGTCTCCCAGGCATTGAAGGAGGAGCACTATGCACAGAGGACGAGGACTGGTATTACTTGAGAGAACATGATCCATTCAGGTCTGTGGGATGTGATGGGCTGCACACAAGAGTGTTGAGAGAGTTGGCTGATGTCCTTGCAGGGCTGCTCTCTAACATCTTTGGATGGTTGGGGATATCAGAACATGTACACAGTAACTGTAAAAAAAAAAAAAAAAAAAAAAAAAAAAGACAAAAGCTCAACTCAAGGAACTACAGGTTGGTCAACTTCACTTCAGTCTCTGGGAAAATCATGGAACAAGTCATCTTTACCGAGGGTAAACCATGCCTGAAAAACCTGACTGCCTTCTATAATAAAATAACTGGGTATGAGAGCAGTGGATGTCATTTACCTTGACTTTAGCAAAGCTTTTAACACTGTCTCCCATAATACTCTTGTATCCAAGTTAAGATGATACAGTCTGGATGAGTAGATGAGTAAAAAACTGGTTGGATACTATAAAATATTAGATAGGCTTCATAGGTATTGTTCTGGGCTGAAATAAAAAAGAAGTATCAGGGAATACTAGAACTGAAAAAAAAAACTTGAAACAAAATGTTTAGATGTTACATTTATATGCAGCCACAATTATATATATATATTTTTTTTTTGCAAAAAGTGCTGTTTATTTTTTCTCCAATGTTAATGGCAAAAACATTCACAGAATAGAAGAACTTCCTGCTGAGGAGAAGCTTTATACTTTTAGCAGTTTTAATCTAAGTTCAGGATTCTAATTATTTTATCCTTAACTTACTAGTCGCATTTAAAAACATCCACAAATCTAGTCCCTTGACTTCCAGGCCACTAATTTTAAAAACAGATTTGTTTTTTGTTTTCCTGCCTTATCATATCTGTGTCATTCCCTACATGTAGCCTCATGTATAATGTTCTCCATATGATATTCTGACTTTCTTACGACACATGGAAACTCTGGATTGCAGAGAGTCAAGGTAGCGGTTGCTATTTTCTCCACTGAAAAAATCAGAAGAGATGGAAATTTATTTGGTAGTTCAACAGCAATAGAATTCATTATAAAACAGAGAAGGATTTGACTGGTTTGAGGTGAAAAATGTGTTCATTTTAGAAGTGTTCCAGTTTGTCCCTGTAGTGAGTTTGACCTACAGTCTTTAATACTACAGTATATTAGAGCATTCCTCAAGTGAGACACTGTAATGCAGATGTCTGTGTCCTAAATTCATGTGTATATGTGGCATAGCATATTACATGATCCCACATGTAAGATTATGAGCTATTATGATTTCATGAGGAATTAAAATTCTATATTCAGTCATAAATTGTTTACATAATTTGAATGTCATATTTTACAATCTTATTATTGCATTAGCATTAATATATTTTACTTGTTTATTATGATTCTTTACAAGGAAAAAGCTAAGAATTAAAAGTAAAACCCAGGATATTTTCTATTAGCTTACTGCTGGATTTACTAGCACAGTAGCACAGTTTAGAGATATCCTGAAGTCCCAGAGATATTTTTTTTTCAAGTATATTCTCTTTTCTCTCACAGTAATACTGAAAGCAATGCTTTACTCTTACATTATTTCAGGAGGATATGGGGACAAGCAATCCAGAGTAGAATATGAGGAGAGCCTATCATAAGGATCATCTCATTGCTAGCCCCATGTAAGCCCCATGTAAGCCCCATGCTTTCTGTTGGGCTAAGATAAGGTGTTATAGACTACTTTTTCCACCAAATACACATATAGAGGTAATTACTGTCCTCATAGGCCTATACTGCTGTTAAAGTTGGAATACTCTAGAGTACTCTGGCCTAATGATATGTGACTATTTAACAATACTTACAATACTATGTTTTGCCTTATATTATGGTAATAATTTATTTTTAGGGTAAAATTAATGTCTTGGCTTTTTCAGGGAATGCATATACGTTTTCTACTTGTCTACTGTGAACACTTCAGATCTCTAGTCATATTGCTTACAAATGGCCAGGAAATGTCAGTTTCAAATAAAATGAAATTCCTCTCCCCAGGATGTAAACGGATCACTTCTGCTGTGTTTCTAGGCCTTTCTAGTTTGAGGAACGAGAAATACAGTTTAGCATCCAAAATTAGTTTTCCTGCAGTGTGCTATGAAATGAAACCACAATTAATGGATCCTGCACATTTAAAAAAAAATCTCTCAGTGAAGGTGGTAGGGGATTTCAGTGTATGTTTTTTGTCACAAAGACATCAAAAAGGCTAGAAAGCCAAAATCTGTATCTTTTGACCAGTTCTAAAAGGACATGTTTAGAAAACTTTTCTTTTAATGACGGTAAAAATTCTTTTGTAGCTGATTGTTAATATTTCTTTTAACTGGAATTTTGAAATGCATGGCCTTACCAAAGTTTCAGAAATCACTGGGTGCAATTGTATGGACCTTGTATCTTCTTATTTCTCTTTTTCTACAAAAAATGAGCAAAAAGCATACAATGAAAGTATAGTTCTGACTGTTGTCTTTATTCCTTAGACAGCAACTGGATTCTGTTTCTTCTATTTCTATCCTCATGGAATCTTAGGACTCTTAAATTTGTTTAGAAAAGAAAATAGCTGCTTTCCAGTATTCAGGAACTACTATCCTTGAACACTCCTGTGGGTTTATTGGGAATGACTGAGGAAGAGAGAGTATGACAAATGTGTTCTATTTTCTTAAATGGTACTATGTATTTCTTTCTCTCTCTATGTATATGTGTATATAAGTATACATATAGGTAGGTATATATATCTTTATGTCTCTATATACGTGCACCCCAACTACCTTTTCCCATATTTGAAACAGCAAAAATTTATGTCTCCATCATGATAAGCAGTAAACCATACCAGAAGTTATGGTATTATCAACAGCATTATTAGCCTGTAAGAACCTGCTTCTACACACAGCCTTTTTCCAGCACAGTAATCCTATAAAGCTAAAATGTGAAGGCCTTACTTAATTCTCAGTCAATAAAACTTGCATTAAAATCAGTTGGAGTCTGCCCAGTACAAACTGATAAGAACCTAAGAATCTTTTGACCTATGATAAGAGCATTTGCAAGATCAGAGATTTGTGCAAATAGATGCAAAGTTAATTCCCTATTTATTGGCTGGTGCAATGAAGGTATGTAGGAAGGAACACTTGTTTGCTTTTTCCTCTTTTCATTTTCACTTTCATTTTGTATTATCAATTGTAATTGTAATTCCAAAAAAGTACATTTATTTTTCGGTCAATATGTTCAAATACAGATGAATCACAGGAGCACTGTCAGCGTTATACATGAGCTTGCTGTCTTCTGCATCCAAATGACTTTATATAGCTTATGCAATACAGAAACCATGTAGAGGAGAAACAAATCTGTAACCTAGGAACAAGTGTATGTGCTATTGATGACACAGCTTATTGTAGTGTTAAAGGAGGAAGTGACAGAAATATATTCCAGATGTCCCTTTGCTCTGTGAGGGCACAAATGAATCCTATGTTGCAGCAATTAGTCTGTCACCTAGCTGCACTCCTGAATACAATTGATGAGCAAGACCATACCTCCTATGTTTTCAAAACACTTCAGGAAAGTGCTATTCAGGTAAACAAAACTATCTATTCTGTTCACTGAGTGAAAAGCATGTCTGTTTTCCAAATTCCAGGCAGCTCAAAACCCAGATTTTTTTATGTACCTTTGTTCAAACATCTCTACATTTTCTACCAAACAGTTCCCTTCCTGCATGTAGTATGGTAGATTTGTAAAGTTATCAGTATTATTATTGCTTTTGCAATTGTGCACATTCAAATTAAAAAAGAGGAAAATGAAGAAAAGAGGGGTAATTTAGATAGAATTTTGCTTTTTTCACACAGCCAATAGTATTGTGTGGTGTGATGGTGCTAAGCATGGAGTAATGCTTTATTAGAAGGGGTTCCGGGAATCGTCTGCAGCATGGGGTGGTAAAAAGTGCTATGATAGCAGAGCATTTATGGCATTCTGGGAATGAAGGACTGTGGGTAATGTACCTGGTAACATGTGGTCCACAAAAAAGTATTTAAAAACTCTATTAATTTCCTCAGAAAGGAGGCAAAAAATAAAGAGAAGGAAACAATCTTACTGCCTTAAACTGTGGAAAAAACAAGCAGGAAATATTTTACCATTTGCTTTCCAAGAATGAAAATATTTGAAGGGTTTTTCTTTGTTTTTTAAATCTTTTAGCTTAATAAGATTTGTGAAGCATTATAACCTCTGTACATTCCAGCTTATTGATGTTTCCTGAAGGAGCCTCTGTCAGATGGCAGAATTTATAATCTTCCTTTGGAATGTCACCATTTCAATGAAATGTTGTTATTTCAAAAACACCTTGCTTGAGTTGATGCCTGATACAGTACCTTTCCATATTGTTTCAAGTGTATATAAAAAATGTGAGCTATCACACAATGGTTAATACAGATGTTCCATATGATTACTATGCTTTAAAGAGAAAATATCTCCAAAATTCAGTGCAGAATTTCTCCATGAGAATTTTTTCTTATTAAGAATATTTGCCAAGGGGCTTCTGAAAAGTTTCTTACCAAGAAAATATTTTTCTCTGAGAAATATATTCTCCTTACAAAATTTTCCATACCCCCCTAACTGTTCTGTGCTTATTCCTAACAAAGCAGACTTTAGACTACTGATCTCTCACATTTCTACAATGATATATATCCCCAAATTGAATTACATAATAAAAGTGTTTTTTTAACAAATTCAAGAGAAAGCTATCTTGGATATTATGTTTTCCACATGGCCCTCAAGAGAAAATATTGTGCCAATAGAGAAAAAAAAAAAGTTTCATTTTTCCATACATCCAAACCAAAAGCATTTTTGGCGAGCTCTCCATAGCCTTCATGGAACAATTAACAGGATTTTTTTTTTTTTTTACAGTCATTGGAGACTCCTAGTCAAAGTAAAGTTTAGCCAGAACTTTGGAGGATACATGTAGTATATGTTTGTGGAATAATTATATCTTTTTCCTGAAGAAGAAATTGGCTTACTTTAACGTACCCCATTTTTAAAAAGAGTAGTACAGTCTTGTGTGTTTGTGTATGTGTCTGAGGCACTTTATGAATCTGCTATATCTTTTCAGCTAACACAGCTTCTTTTAGCTTTGGCAGTAGAGTTCTTTCCAGTGTGCTAAACCCAAGCTTTTTAGATTTAGCTCTGCACATCCAACATCCTCAGCTAACATTGTAAAAAATCACAGCTAGCTGGTTTTATTGCCAGAGTGTGGGGAAGGACAATTATAAGAAAACAGTGTCTCTCTCTTTCTTTGAAAAGATCACTTCTAGGGTAAGTGAAAGAAATTACTGTGATGAAAGCACTGAAATAGAGCAAACTGCTGTAGAACCTGAATTTCAAACTCATCAGGCACAGATCAACTGATGCTGTTGTTCCCTCCTTTTTGAGTAGCAGACACTGGTGTGGTTCTCTCTCCTGCTACACTGGACTTGGTCATTGCCACTCCCAGATGCTGGTGATATCACCTGGCAGGTGTTTAGAAATTCGTATATAGGTCTAGATTTTCAACTATCCCTCTCAACTGGTATTGTTCCAGTGAGGATGGCAGTTTCTCTCCCCTATCCACAAGATATTGTATAGAATTATTCCCCACAGGAAGGAACCTGGAGGCCTCACAGCTGCTTCTCCATTTATTCCAAGGTTCATTGTGTAGCACTGAGCAGAGCATTCGCTACAGGTTTGGCAGTGCCATAAAGGCATCTGTGTTCACATCTGCATTCATACTCAAGGCAGCAGCAATACAGGTAGCACTTAACGCACGTTTTGAAGGAAACTTTTTATTTTAAATAGGATGTATAGAATTTGGTGGAGTTATTCATGCTTATTCAGGAAAGCTACCCAGAATACTTTTTCTTATTTATTTTGCACAATGTTCCGCCTCCCAGTCTCTTATACCTCTAGTTCTTTGTCTTTCCCAGTTTCTTGTTTATTATGACTGCTTTATACCTCCCACTACATTTTTTTCAGTCAAGATTTCACTGTATGTAGAGGGAATATAGAAGATGATATGGTGACAGTATACAGAGATAAGCATTCAGGTCAGCTGCGTAAGAAAAACTGGGCGAAAATCAGAGCTGCTTTAGAGAACAATGCTGTTCTCATATTAGTGTGTCTGCTATTACTGTGGAAACTTTTAATTTCAGAAAAAAATTACAGACAGACCGTATTCAATTTATTTTCATGCTGGGTGTCTTTTGAAAGGCAGCATTGTAGTGGAGCTACTTCTGAGAGGAATTAAATGGATGTTGCTATTAAGTAGAGGAAATCTCATCCCATCCCAAGAGTGCGCCGGTTAACTTTAGTAAACTATGCTGGCATGGTTTACTGATCCTGCCTCAACAGAGACTGCTCATTGCTTTGCAGACCTTTGGTATACTTCAGGTAGCATTATTCTAACGGTAATATATTAGTGTCTATTATCAATATTATATCATGTTTATCAACATTATACCACCATCCCTAAAACAGATTTGCATTTATATCAAGAGTCAACAAAGTTTTGGTCACATTTTATCAAAGGAATGAGTTTCGGCTATAAAATGACATTGGCCACCCCTATGTACAATAATGTTTGAGTTTCTTGGCTCCTGTTACAAGCCTCTGCACAAGAATTATGGCATATGCAACAAGCAGATATATTCTCAGATAGTCATATGTTTCTACCAATGAATTAGCAGAAGCAAAAACATACATTTAGTTTGTGCATAAGGGATTTTAGCCAGAGTAAATGAATCAGAGTTTTAATTCACTTGGGTTCAAATTCATTTAGACCTGTCATATTGAACAAAAGAAAATTGTCAACCATAAAGGAGCAGTCAGGCATGATATTAAACAGCTGAACTTGCCAAAATAATCAGCATGTAGTTATGAAGTTGCATTCAGTACATAACTGCTTTACAGTTATTGCTATTATGTTTGATTTTTATATGCTTTAGATAAATTGATGTAGGCTGTTTTGTTTTGTTTTACCTTTAGTTGTACAATCATCATGAAATGTAACCTTTACTTAGACAGCTTTTGCCAAGCAAGTTAGAGTATTGTTAATTGTTTGAAATTTTTCCTGTTTTAATAGTTCCCCCTTTTCCCCCAAAGGCATACTGATAGAAGGATGCCCTTTTGTTATTTTTTGATGAATAAGGCCAGTAGATAACATGTTTATAACCACTTTTTCTGGGCTTTGCACTTGCTTGTCATAAAGCTGTATTTCTTTGTTGAATTTTCCAACAAACTAAAATGTACAAGTCCTACAAGTGCATGTGCAACTCAAAATGAGCACAGTATTCTATGTAGCTGTATCAAAAAGAGTTCAGTTCTAGGTTGTTTATTACTGTTCTTTTTTGATCTTAGTGCCCTGCTAAAACCTTAACCTTAGAGTTTTCATTTTAGTATCATACTGAGAATTCCATGAACAGGCAAATATTAATAGTAGATTACTTCATGAATGGTGAAAGACTTCAGTTCCAGGCCATGTATCTTCCTGTCAATACTGTTTACAGCATGTTGTGCTCTGCCTCATCAGAATAAAGGACAGCTTATGTAATATTAATAAGCAGCCCATTTATAGATAGGAAGTTGGTAATCTTTGAATATTAATTGGAATCATTCTAAAGGAACAGTTATAAAACAGACAAATAGAAAAGATTCCTTCCTGAGTGTGTTGAATAGCACATTATTTTTGGACTATAAATTATTTACATAGAATTGCTACTTAGAACCCAGGAATCTTTTATCTTTCAGTCCTTGTTTTAAACCTAATCCACAAAATGACATCTAACTTCACATTTTCCCTGGAGCTTGACAGTCATGAAAGCACAGCCATTTTTAGGCAGATGTTTGCAGCTGATAAGATGCGTTACAGCATGGACCATTAGCTGAACTGTTGTGTAAGTCGTTAAAGATTCGGGTTGTTTAACAAATTGATATCTATGCAGAAAACAAAATACAGAGAAGGTCTATGGAATGCTGCAGTAGTTCTTATTGACAGTCTCAGAGATCAAAAAGAAGCGGTACACTGGGCAGGGTATGAACAGAATGACAATGGGGCATGTTTCAAACTGAGCTTGAAACTGAATGAAGTAGATCATACATTCGAGTAATACACCCCCCACTACAACTCCCAAGTATGCTGAAGCTGAATTTTTTCTGCCCTGTCTCATCTATTGCTGTCATATTTAAATGAATTAAAGTGTAACTTAAGCTTTGCAGGGAAGCCTGTTCTAAAATCATCATGTGATCCTTGTGTGTGTGTGTTACAGGTAATTCACAACCACCCAGGAAGAACTGCATGACTCAAAAAAAAAAAGAAAAAAAGCCTTAAATATAACTATTACAAGTGGAAGGATGGATAAAAATAATTAAAGAACTAAGCGGAGGAGAAAGACAGAGAATAGAGGGTCCGGAAAAATAAAAAGATGAACAGAGGTGAAAAAGATTCAGTAAAACATAGATAAAAAGTGTGGCAAGACAGAACAGAAGATCTAAAGAAAAGAGCAAGGGAAATATGAAATAAATGCTAGTAAATATTTAATGGGATAAACAAACAGGAAGAAAAAAATGGAAGATACTATATGCCTCAGAAAGAAAGAAAGAAAGGGATGGGGCTCAAAAAGAAACTGTCAAGAGAGGAAGGAAATAAAACAAAGGAATACATAATACGTTTGTGTGTGTGCATGCCTAAAGAGATGAGAAATTTCCTAGTAAAATGCAGGCTGTGCATATGCATATCACTTCATGCCCTCAGCTGTGCCTGTATATAGTTTTAAGCTTTTAATGTCCTCATTCGTGCGTCTATCAGACCTCAGCGATAAATTTGTTCTGCCAAATGTTTTGCCAGATCAAGTTCTCTTCCGATACTGGCATTTTTAGATTAGCAATGGTATTGAAAAGTATATCTTAAAGTATAGTTGCAAGATGACACGTGTATGTATATACATATTTTCAATAGCAATCAAACTTGTGCAGAATGTGACTGGTTAGGAAATTAAAAAATAGCAGCATTTGGACAAGGGAACAAATGGAAATTATTTCCTTGCAATTGTAGATTAGTGAGGTCATTATGGAAGTCATTCAAAGCTCAGCAAAATCAATCTGAACCTTCCTGTTTATTCTTCCGGGCTTTGGACTGGAGCCTGTGTCTGGTAAATAATATATGTTAGCTCTGGACTTACTCTTTTCTTATCTTTTAACATTGTATAGTTTTGCTTCCTTGTCTTTTTGCTACTAGAGTCAATTATTATAGATAAGGGCATAGATATATACCTTATATTACCTTATGTTGGTTAAACATTCTTTAATGCTGACAGCATTCATTAAAAACACTGCAAATTTTACTACTACTTTCCATGGGAGCAGAACTAAACCCTTATGCTAGTGCTATGAAGACTATTTACTGTAAAAGAAAAGTATTTTTTAAATGATATATGTTTAGCAGGTTGTTTTGTTGTTACTTAGAAGCAATCAAAATACTAATTCTAGAGAGCAAACATGAGTAACGCACAGGCAGGTGTGGGGCTAAGGACAGAGTTCAGTTCAGGGTTGCAGAACAGTATTAATTTTTTTCCCTGTCTTTTCAAAACTGGCTATTCTGACTGGTGCAAACATATAAGTTTCATCCAACCTTACATTCTCCTCCTCCCCACACTGTTTTTATTCTACATGACATGGCAAACCTCCTTTAGGCTGCCTTCTGGCTGCCTGCCTGCCTCACTATCTTTTCTGAGGGAATTCTTCCTCAGTTAAAAATGATACTCACATTTTATACCCTTCACATTGCTGCAGTTCATTTACCCAACATAAAAGTTTATCAGTCAGGCAATCTAGTTAAAGAAGTGTGCTGTGTTTGCTGATTCTCTCCTAGCTCCCAGATTTCTCCGAACGTCTTTTCTGGCTTTCACTGATGTCAAAGGCAAAACTATTAATCTCAGTCATGCAACACTCAGTTCTAAATAACTGCATTAATGAGTAATTAAGTGGTTGGGGAAGTTCCCTATACATTTTTAAAGATTTTTAATATAATTTGCTGTTTTAAAGTAATTTGGTAGCTCAAATAGCTTTCAAACAAGTGGTCGTGTTAGACAGCTAATTTCTGTAGCAAGCCTCTTAAGGAAGTGCACACATGAACTTTTCGTCTAAAACATCATTCTTCTTGAAAATTTCAAAAGAAGAAAATGAAGCATCATTATCAGATGCAGAGTAATATAGTTGTGAATGCAGTTCATAAAAACTGCCTTTCACTAGATAATACATAAGCCTATATGGCTGCATTAATTTTATTTGCATTTAAAAAAACTTACACAAGTTTTAGTATATTTTCCTACAGATTTCAAGATTGATGACTGAGCATTTCATTGTGTAACTGACAGGGGCTGTACACTAGAGGCTATATGTCAGGAATTAATTGTCACTTTGCAAGCAAATGAGATAACAGTCGGGCTTGCACAAAAATTACACTGTCTTAAAAAAATAAATGATTCCTTGGAAAGCAGAAATGAACTGATAACCAGGCAGCTAGACATTAGTGTAAAGAAATAAGCTTCTTGAAATCTCTCTGCACACCCAAAGAGAATTTTAATAAGATATCACTAGGTTCAGTAACAGAAAATCAGCCACCAAAAGAATATAATCTGCCAGGGTGATCATCTTAGTCCTGATCATGTCTAGAGAAAAGCTGTGGGAATTTTTCACAGCTTTTCTTGTCCCCTCTTTTAAAAACATAATTGAAAAGAGAGTATGTCGCTTAGCTATACTAGAGCAAGACTATTTACAAGTTTCCATTCATTGGAATTTTTATCACTCTAGCAAAGGGGATACTGGCAAAAAGTCACAAGCATTGCTAGTAGTAGGAAAACGGATCTTTCAGAAGAAAGTTAGAAATGTTTGAAAAAAGGTTGTTTGTAGATAAAAGAAAATTTGCTTTGGTTAACATCTGCAATGTCAGCATGTAAACCAGCTTAGAAATCAGTATGACTCCATGACTACAGGAGCTATTATGGGCCAGAGTTAGTCTCACTGGTTGTGGAAATATAAACCTTTCCCCTTATTTGATATAGTTTTAAGAAGACCTTCAGCTAGTTGTACAGCTAGTTGACTGAAACAATAGCAGCCTTTCCCTCAAACCCAGGATGGTGTCACCAACCAAAATAAAGGCATATGCTTGCACTTGTGGAGGAAAATTTTCATTGACCATTGTTTTATGAAACTTAATATTTCCCATGAAAGAACAAAAGGACTGCAGAAAAGGAGAGAAAAGGTAGTGAGACGGTAATACAGAGAAAGCTCGAGAAGAAAGATTTTGGACCAAGTGTTCGCTGAAAGAGATTTGATACTAAATAGAGAGATTGTCTCCTTTCGGTCCTGTTTTGTCCAGGGAAAAAGAGCTCTGTATATTCTTTGTAAATAAATGTGTTTCAATAGGAACGATTTGACTCCACACAGTCCCAAACTTTGGCTAATCAGTTAGGTCAAAAAGGAGAGTGCTGATGACGACATTAGGATTCAGTTTCCACAAAGACAGTGCATGAACTTATACATTCCTGACCACAGTGAAACAGAAAATGGAGATGCTCACAGAATTCACATATGTTCAATAAAATCTAAATAAGACTTAAAGTGAGCAGGAGGTCTTAAAAAAGGAATTTAAACAGGATCTGGATATTTTCCAAGAAGGCGGCAATGACTCCCAACAAACTCTTGCTTGTCATGCTGGTGCAATTTAAGAGGTTATTTCTCCCATCTCTCCTCTTCTTTTTCCAGAAATTACCACACTGAAACCAGAGTTGCCAGAAGCAAATGTGTGCCAGCAACTGCCAGTTTATGGCCTGCTATATATATTTAAAGTAAAATCAGTGGCATAAGAAATGAATGGGGCAGGCTATGAATTTGAATGGCTGAGGAACCAGCACATGCTCCTCTGCTATCCGTAAGTTAGGAGTGGTAATCTCTTGTACAAGAATAGACAGGAACTGGAAAGAAGCTTCCCCAATCTAATAAATCAAAACTGACTGGAAGCATTCTAGTAGATCACTTATAGTCAGAGATTAAATCTTTGTTGAGGTAGCAGTTATGAAATTCTAGATGTTTATGGACATTCCAGCTGCAACAATTTCAGTATAAAATAACAAGAAAATTGAAGAGGTTATCAATATCTAGACTGCCATGAATCTGAACACTTCCATATAGTAAAGGAAGCCAAGGAACTATTGGGTATTTGTAGCAGGGACTTACAGAACTGAGAAATCATGCAGAAAAGAAAACCTAGAGTCAAAGGCCAACATGGAAGTCAGCTTTTAAGACGAGAAGTTGAGTCAGATAGAAGATCTGGGTAGGAGGACTATTTACAGCAATTTGTTATCTTCATAGTCCTAGAAAGAGATTGGCCTAATCCCCTAACTTTTGAGAGAGAAAAAAATCAAATACTTGGAATATTTCATTGATAAAACCCAAAACTGATAAAATGAGGGTTTCATGTTCCATGAAGCAAGCTTTTTGTGTTGTAGACATTACCCTAAAAAAACAGACTGAGCTAGCTTGTTCACACATAGGTTCTTGAAATATGATATTGAGCTAACCATCAATCTGAGCTGCTTAATGCACTGATGACTGGTAGAGAAAAGGTAGGAAAAAAGAATCTTGAATTGTGGAGGCCTATATTACTCATACATCCTGATAATAATGGGGTCTTATTAGCTATAGACAGTTAACTGACCTTGGATATACAGTCTAAGATAATGAAAGAAATATCAAGAATGCTGCAAGTTTTTTGTCGCATACAGAACGAGCAACAAAGCAGCAATGAATGAAGAATATGAAAACTGATGTCCAAGAATTTTATGGGTACAGCTGTGAGTCTGATATTATGGAAGAGGAGGAAGCCATTTACATTGTTCCAAGCTATCCTAAGGACAAGTAATACATTTAATTTATGAAATAAGGGAAATAGGCATTAATCCAAATGCTGACAAGCTGTTCAGTAATTGAACTGAAAATTCAGCAATTCAATTGATACTGTGAGAAGAATTCCACAGAAAGCAGGACCACTGTGAGTACAAGACTGCTCAGTTAGCAGAGATTAATGACAATTCCTCTCCTACCATGAAAAAAACAGGAGAAGGAAAGCCAAAGGGGCAACCTTGGTGGTTGTAGAATAAGTTTCAGAGCTCTTGTAATGATCAACAGGATTAAGGAGCAATAAAGGCAATTTTGCTTTTGAATATGTAAAGTAATGCTGGAATTGGTTCGAACGTAAGTCATTTGAATAGCTATGCTGCAAAAAGAAGGGATCAAGAGATCACAAACTGAATCACTCATCTGATACACAACATAAACAATGACTGGAGAAATTTTGCTCACCCTAAAATTAAAAAATACATGTTGGACCTCTGACATTTCAGTAAGAAATCAAATAGCTGAAACAGTTGTATACAAAGTCAAAATTGGCCCTGAGTTTTGGCTAACAAATTGAATCAAAAAAGTGCTTAGCAGAAAGCAAATATATTCTAATTAAACGAGATGATAGTATTTTCACAAATCATTCAGGCTACAGCCAAATTGTCTGGAATCAACAGTGGGATTCACCTCCAGATTCAGATATCTATGTGTGAGTATCTACACTGAAGGTGTCTATGTGTAGGATAAATACTGAAGCTCATATTATAGTCAATGGAAATGTAGTTAGTACAGGCAGTGGAATCTAGGAAGCGGGTCATCACATCCTAAAGTAGATACCTATATTTGTTCAATGAAACAGCTTTTTTGACTGCAATGGGCAGGATGGAGTTACCTGAAAATACATACCTACTGATGTTTTGAATGCCTTCGTTATATGATATCGACATGGAGCTGACACACCTTGCAAAAGGAGAACCTACAAGAGATTCTTACCCTTCTATAATGGCAGCTGGAGCCTGCATAATCTGGAGCAGCTAAGGAGGCAGTGGACACCAACGTTTAGGCCTTGAGTGGGGCTTGAGTAAGCCCTAAGTCCCTAAAGTTCAATTCAGTTTACTGCATATGGTCTTGTGCCATCTGAAAGGCCTGGCTTCTAGCTACCACAGAAGCAGCTCATGGGTCTGTCATATATGCCACAGCATGTCTGCCAGCTCTGTACAGATGTCATCACATCCTAGGGCATTCTTGGCTGTCCTAGGGCATCTGAGAAACTCAGATACTTTCTCAGTAACTTCCATTGTAACAGTGCATGGTGTTATCATTCATTGCAATTTAGCAATAAATAAATAAATAAATGTGTTACATAACTTAGTATATTTTGTGTTCCTTTCTCAAGAGCTAAACATGACATTTATGTTAAATTTCCATTTCTTCCCACATATTCTTAAATATATTCTTAATGCTTCAATTTGGGTAATGCTGAATATTCAAACCTAATTCAAACAAACTCCCCACCACCCTGTTAGAATGCATATAACAATGTATAGCTTATTTTATTGGTATCAGTAGAAATACAACTGCTTACGTTTCAAAAATTGAGTTTCTAAATTCTTTCCAGACTCTGCCTCTGCTTTTATAAGGTCAAATATGAAATTAGAAAAAATTACTAACCTCTAATTGTTAGTGCAATTTATACTAAAATCCAGCTTTTGCATGAAAAAAATACAGTTTCAGAGGTCCCAAAGTCAAAACACTCCCATATTTATTCTAATTCCATTTTGCAGTTGGAACAGTGAGGCACAGAGCTAATAATTAGAAGACTCAAATATATATAACCAAAAATAAAACTGACTAGTTTAGTTTATTTTCATTGTCAGAAATAAGTGAATCACAAATTGCATTAACACTGAAAAAATGAATAAGGCTTCTGAAGTTCTTTAAGCTTTAATAATCTAAAGTGCCTATTATACTGTTTTGTTTTTTTATGTTAGATTTTGTAAAATAAAATGAATTTTTATTTTATTTCTAATGGATGTTTGGGAGAGCAGATAAAGTTAGTCCTGTTAAGCTGTTTTTAGAAGTAGAGGTTGAATACTCAAAGCACAACTAAAACTTAGATGCTTAAAGTCATGAAATTTATAACAGGAGGCTGCTTTTCCAAAACGCTCCAAATGAAAATTTGTTCTCATTTTTTATATCTTTCACTTAGAAGAAATTTTTTCTTAATTTACCCAAGCTTCTCAACTGTTAATGCTTAACAGCTGCCTCATATAGTGTGTACATTATAATTGACAACAGCTAAATAGCTAATAAAATACTTCTGTATGTTCCAAACCATACTGCACAGAGTAAAACTAATTGAACTACCTGATTTACTTAACTGAATAGTTACCACTGCAAAGACACACAATTTTGATAGTGACGTAAGTTAGTCTTGTCTTTTGTTATGACTACTTAACTGCCCATAGTGACTATTTCTGCATCCTAAATACATTATTAGCATGCTAAGAGAATGCTCAGACTAAATAGAGGCAAATATGAATAGCATCACTGACCTTGCTTTCTAAGGCTATGTCTAAATAAAGGTACTTAGAAAATGTTTCAGTTTCATACCTCAGAAGTATGTGTTGGGACGGTAACCTGAATACAAATCATTCTCTTTGTCTTCCAGCCCCTGATTCCATGGCAGTACTTGATAATGGAAGAACTGCGCTGTGTCCCAAAATCTTCTGGTCTGGATGACTGGGGAGGGGAGAGGAAAAGAGTGAGGAGAGGCTGGAAATCTGGGTGTGCCATGCGATTCACCCACTTCACAGTTTAAATGCTCACTGAAGGGTTGATTCAGTTGCCCACACACAGGCTTCTGAGATGACTTAGAATATCTCAGACACCTGCATGTGGTGGGCAGATACGACACAGGACCTATGAGTTTTATAACAACGCAACAGCTGGGGGCCAGGCAGGACACACTTTGCCATCTCAAATGACAGTAGATCCATACCTGCGGTCAACTGAACTGAGACCCTTGTCAGAACAGACAGTACTGTCTAGGGAAGTAGCTGATCAAATGTCAGTGTCTGGTTTTACACTGACACAAATCTCTCTTTAGACTCTATTGACTATATTGAATGGATCTTCATTGTCTAAAATGATAGTCTAGGTACTTAGCTCAGAGGTAAACATGTGCTTGTAGACACATCAATTTAGGTATTTCTAGCTGGATCTGAAATCTCCTACAATTGAATTTCCTTATGTGGATAATGGAGTGAAGAATAACTGCTCTAGCTGGGGGAATGCATTGGTCTCTCATGTCAGTCCATATCTCTTGCTCTCATGCTGTAGCACAAGCAGGGCTTCTTTTTAAAATAGAGTTTTACAAATTCTCAGTGGCACCCAAATCTTGTAGATCAAGTTGAGTGCCCTGAGAAAAATTCTGATTTCTGACCTGGGAGAGGGAATGGTGCTGTGGCAAGGAACTGGGAGATGCAGATTAATAGTTCCTTCCATCTCTTCCTTCTCCTTCCTTTGCCTAGGAAACACAGACAGAAAATCTTTGCATACTAATTTGCAAGTAGGGTTTTTGTTTGTCTTTTAAATGCCATAGTGACCTAAGCGATAGTTTATCCAGCCACCAATACCCTCAAACTTACTGAACCAAAGCATTAAATTCAGCTTCTTAAACTCACCTGCAAAAAGGTTAGTTATTAGGCCATTAGCCTTAAATCATGTGCCTTTATGTATTACTGCTACAGGTATCCATAAATGAAAATGGAATTCAGTCTTGCAACTAGCTGAAGTTGATTTATTCATTGCTAACATGCAGAAAACTCCAAAACTGTTCCCTGGTGTGTCTTAATTTCAGTGATATGAAACAAATGATAAGCCAGTGTCTCATTTTGGTGTTACCTAAACATTATAAAAAAATAGAGCTAAACATAAAGCTATATGTGTATGTTCACAGAATGTAGACCATGTTCAGAGAACAGATAATTGTGCTTTTTTGAGTGGTACCCCTGAAAAATGTTTAAAAGTCTTAGATTACAAATAACTGTACAAGAGCTCTCAGAGTGATGCTGTGAACAGGTTTAATGCCATTCTTGAAAGAATACACAAAAGCATGTGTAGTATAGATAGGAAACAGTGTCTTCATCTTAATGTGGCATTAAAGAGACCAATTCTACAATGCAAAGCTGAAGTCAGCATTTAAAAGGAGCATTGAAGAGTACAGAAAAATACAGAATAAATCATTATGTTTAGAAAAGATCACCCTCATCGAGAGACCTATATATTGAATCTACTATTTAAAACAAGTAGAGATGAGGATAGTTTGGAATTGACTCATTCACAATTATTTTCGGAAGGAAAACCTGAAAATTAATCTTTAGTCTAGAAATTTCTGAAAAAAAGAAAGTGTAAAAAAATAGAGCTAGAAAAGTTTGAGGGGAAAATGCTTATTAGTGAAGGTGACTGACCAATGCAATAAAGTGAAAGTTAATTCTTCATCCTGTAAGATTGGCAAGTCAAGAGGAAATGCCTTTCTGCACTGTATGCTTAAGTCACACCATGGATTCAGTTCAAGCTTAAGTGGTTGCACTTGAAAGCCTGATGAGATCAAGCTTTTTATCTACCAACCTATGCATTACAATGCTGTAACGACTGGTTGCCAGATACTGTGGAGATGACAGTGTAAAATAACTTCTCCAGAGAGATCTGCTCTATCTTGGTTTTACTAAAGTTTTCTGTTCTTGGAATTTTATTCTTTCCAGCAGTGTTGGTTCACTATCCAACAGCCTTCTTTGTCCTATTGAGAAAACATTCAGAGTTCTTAAACTTTTAAATGGAATCGTTCATTCTGAGATCAGTGATCCCTGAGTTGGAGCTTACTCATGTATTTCTCTGTATTTAGCTGAGGAATAAAAAATGTGGGATGTGAAAGGTTAATCTAATAGCCCAGGCAGAGGAGATCAGTAGTATTGCTATCTGAGCTCTAAGTCACTATTATTTTTATCCCCAAACTTTTTCACAACCCTTTCCTGCTTCTGAAAACTGTTTATTGTGCTTAATTTTAAATATGAAACACTTTTTTTCCCCAAAAAAGTGCATCACAGAACTCTATAAAATGAAATTAGCATTGGCAGAACCTCTGAAAAATTTTGTAGTAATTCTCTTTTTGGTAATTTCAGAGATCAGCAATTGTTTTGCCTATAATTACCATAATATGTAATTTTTTCAAGGTCTATGTTTTCTACTTTCTAAGTTACCTTCTTTAAACTAACTAGATTTTTTTTTTCCACTCCTACCTCATAGCCATCTTACTTTGGAATGGTTTACCTATTTTCTTTGCAGGTTTATATGCAAAGAGGTACATCTCTGAAACACCACTATTGATAAATCTGAGACTTCTAGCATTCCCATATCTCTTAGACATTGCAATTTTTTCACATATTCAGTTTCACTGAAATACGTGAAATACGTGAGCTTGCACTTATACTCAGATAGGGTGGCCAGAATGAGTGTCTTTCAAATGTCTACTGTCTTCTCTTCTTCCCTGCAAGTCTGCAAAATGCACTATAAGAATTCTGTCTTGAAAATTATTAAAAAATAGAGGTGAAAAAATAATAAGAGTACATGGAAAAAATATTTAAACTTGCAAAAGTAATTTAAACGAGGTAGAGCTGTGCTTGCTCCAGGAGACACTGAAAACATATGAAAACTTAAGTCATAGAAACAGCTATGGAAAATCCAAGGACCAGGCAACTTTACAAAACACCACCTGTGTATTCAGCAAGCACAGAAGATTAAATTTGATCAGATCAGAAAGTGTGCTCAGGATGACACATGGGCGATGCCCTCATGAGTTCACTCTGGATACAAGAGAAAAGGGTTTTCATTAGAGCTAATGTTTGCAAAGCTAAGTGCACACCACGACAAAAACAGTCGCTGAGTTCTGACATAGAGCTAGATAATGCATTTTACTAAAATAGTCATATCAAGCCATTTGATTTTTTTAAAGGATCTCCTGATTTTTGAAAAACTATGGAATTAGGTAAATGAAAGAGAGAGAGAGGAACATTCCAGGTGGATGGTGTCTGTTACCTTTTGAAGATGACTGACACTCTTAAGTTCAAAGTTATTTTCGTGAACTCTACAATATATTAGATTATATTGTATTTTATTAAAATGGTTTCAATCAACTAAAGTGCATACTTGTTTTAATTTTACTCTTTTCTATTATGTAATCCATTGCATTCTGATTGCAAAGTCTGTTTGGTAATTTATCATTCATCCAGTGTACCGACTGTTTTTAACCTAACTAAAGCAGACAGATCTTTGTAATTGTTATATGAGTGTTTATTATTTGTACTTGAACTTGTTAATTCTTCTACTATAGTTATTCAAAATAAAATCTTTTTCTGGAAGAAGAGAGATTTTTTTTTGAGGAAATCTTTCTTTTTCCACTCACAGCTATCAAGTTACTTGCTAAATACAAAGAGCTAGTTTTACATGCCCTTTTCTGCCAAGCGTAAAAAGCAAAATCTTCCAATTTTTCATTGCTTAATCAAATTCAGCTTACAGTTAAAGAAGAAGTGACTAAATCCCACAAGAACAGAAGTTGTAGAGATAGGTTAAATTCTCTAGACAATTGATTTTGATAGAGTTTGGACATTTTCCACCAGTTAAATTTCTACCCTTCTTTTCCCCCTTCTTTATCATGTTAACCATGATTGATTTTACCTAATTTTTCAGGTTGTTTTATTGATCTACAGGTCTGCGATTCCTCTAGACCCCTCAGAGTAAATGTATGCCTAAGGAGCCAGATTAAAAGGAACATGCTGTTTTCCTTTGCTATTACTATATGTATTATGCATTCTGGCTGGCCTAACTATGTATATATAGTTAGCTTAATCGGGTGGTTTCAGCCTGTACAACATAAAACACAGCGAGAGGGTTCATAAATTACTAAAATGAATGCACCTCAATACACTATACAAGCAATAAAAGTACATTTTTATTCATTTTTTTCCTATTAGGAGTATGAAATTATGAGAAAAGTTAAATTTCTTATGCTACAGACCAGATTTAATAGAAATAGTCCTGTGGAGTTCACTAGGACCTAGATCAGGGCATTTGGGAATATATGAACATGTGTATTGTGTTTGTGTAATATGCATTCTGAACTTAATAGAAAGTTTTATTCTATATTATATCATCTATCAGCTCTTATTTATCCATCCAAGTATTACAGGGAAATTATTCCCTTCCATGTTATAACCTTGGGGAATTTCTAGTTGTAAAATAAGTGGGAATTTTTTTGTAAAGTAAATTGAACCAGAACATCGTAGTGTTTTATTTTAAATTACAGTGATTTAATAAACATCCCTTGGTGATCCAGCACAAAAGACATCTGAAAATTTCCTTTCTCATTCACTATGATTCAATATAAAAACAGAAGTAAACACAGTAATTGCTTTTGAGTGATGTACTTTCATTTTTTGTACCTTGTCTTATGGGGCAAATTATGGCTTAGAGATCAGGCACCTGTTAGAGGAAATTTCAGCTTTATTATGGGATACAAGACATTTTCCCTCTGTGGAAATGAAAGAATGGGAGGAGACAGTGACAGAGAAGGAAGGCAGAATAGTCTGGATCTCATTTTGACATGAGTCAGGATGCAGTCTAAATCTTTACTCTTATTTAAGATACTGGGAAAAAAAGTTCAGATTAATTCTATCACCAGGTTTGTGTGGTATATATGCATATGCACTATCACATCACCTCATTTACCTTTATACAGCTACATCTCAGCTAATTACTCTAAGACTGCTTTACAGTCAATGGGAAGAAATAGCCGTATTTTAGGACATAACTCATCTGACTTCTCTAGCATTAGCTAAAACAGATGCCCAAAGAAGAGTAAGAAAAAGAGAGAGACACTCCTTTAACACTCATTCAACTGTAATTTTTTAAAAAATGTATTCAGTAACCATTAACTCCATTAACTGGTCAAGTCTCCCCCTGTAAACCCATGTAACTTTTAGCATTCACAACATCATATGTCAAGTAGCCCTACAGGTCTCTCCTTCATTCTTGGAAGTGCTTTCCTTTGCTTGTTAGGAATCTAGCTCCACCTAACTTAATTTGATAGTCCCGATTCTGGCTTTGGAAGAGATGATGAAGAGTCATTTCTATCACATCTCCTATACCAGACATCTAAGTCTCTATTCTATCTCTTCCCCTGCCAGTATTTCTTTACCTTCTTGAAAACGTCTAGTTTAAGTAATCATCCATAGTACTGAAGTCTTTCTGTACTTTTGATCATGCCATTACCCTCTACGAATCTCTTACAGTTCTAGTTTTTTCTTTTTTGAGTTGGAGTTACAAGAACTGCATGCAGCATTCAAGATGAGTGACTCATGAATTCGTAAGCGTTGAACAATATTTTTAAGGCTTTTTTTGTTTTTTAAGCCTTTCCTAATGATTTCTAGCATTTGATTTGTACTTTTAATTTATACTACTTACTGATCTGATGTTCTGATGGAACTATTTATCATAATTCTAAAATCCTGAGTGGAAATGATCCTGTTGTCTTATATGTGCCTATTATCCTATACGTTGCTAGGATTCTTTTTTCTATCCTATGAATCAATTTACATCTGTCCACACTAAGTGCCACCTTTCATTCTATTGCCAAATCACTCACAAGATACTTATATAGATCATCATAGCTGACCCTTGACCTTATTACTCTGAATAACTTCTTAACATACATTATCCTTTTTTCATTGCTTGTACCCTTTTCATGGTACGTTTTCATGAATACACTGAAAAGTATAAGTCACAGAATCATAATGTAGATTGGAAGAGACCTCCAGAGGTCATCTAGTCCAACTGCCTGCTCAAAGAGGGTCTAATTAGATCAGTTTGTTCAGGGGCATGGTCTTGAACACCTCCAAGGATGGACACACCCCAACCTTTATGGGCAGCCTACACCAGTATCTCACCACACTTATGATAATTTTTTTTTCTAATTTCTGAGTAAAATTTCCCATGTTCCAACTTGTGACTGGTGCCTCTTAACCTATCACCGTGCTCTCCTGAGAAAAGTCTGGCTCCACTTTCTCTGTATCCTCTGATCAGGTATTTCTAAATAGCAGTAAGATTTCCCTAAGCCTTCTCTTCTCCGGGCTGAACAGGCCCAGCTCTCTCAGCTTTTTCTCATATGTCATGTGCTGTAGCCCCTTAACCATGTTAGTGGTCCTCTGGTGGACTTACTCCAGTATATCCATGTCCTTCCTGTATTCCATAGCCCAAAACTGGACACAGCATTCCAGACACAGTCTGACAAGTGCTGAATAAAGTGGAATTATCACCTCCCTGGACCTGCTGGCTACACTCTCACTAATACCGCTCGGGATGCATTTAGCCTTGTTTTCTGCAAGGGAGCACTGTTGAGTCCCAACAAGTCCCCCCCCAAGTCCTTTTCTGCATATTGCCTCCTAGAGCCTCCCACCAGCCTGCACTGTTGCATGGGTTTACTCCATTCCACATGCAAGAACTTGTACTTGCTTTTGTTGAACTTCATGAGACTCCCATCGACCAATTTCTCCAGCCTGTTGAGGTCACTCTGAATAGCTGCCCTGTCCTCTAGCATTTTGTCTGCTTCCACCAATTTGGGATCAACCGCAAACTTGCTGAGAGTAGACTCCACCCCAACTTCCAGGTCATTAAAGCAGACATTAAACAGTAATGGCCCCCATTACTGATCCATGAGGGACCTCACTTGTTACTGGCTGCCACCTGGACTTTGCACCTCTGGTTGGTCACAACTCTTTGAACCTGGCAGTCCAGCCAAATTTACGCCCACTTATTGTCCATTCACCCAGCCCATATCTCACAAATTTGATGAGGAGGAGACTCTGAGAGACTGTGTCAAAGGTCTTGCTAACCTCAAGGTATACAACATTCACTGCCCTTCCCTTGTCTACAGGTCTAGCCATCTTATCATAAAAAGTAATGAGGCTGGTCAGGCATGACTTGCTCTTGATAAACCCATGCTGGCTGCTCCCAATCACCTTCTTGTCTTCCAGGTGTTTTGAAATGGCTTCTAAGCCAGCTTTGTATTTGCTGCAGCCTAGGCTACCCTTGACTTTGACCTTCACATCTTCAGTCAGTTCTTCCTTGTTTGTGGTTAGCAGGTCCAGCTGAGCATCTCGCCTAGTTGGTTCGTTGATCACCTGCATCAAGAAATTGTCTTCAGTATGTTTTACCCCATATTACCTTTCCAGTGGTTAATGCCACCCATGAGTATCAGGGCTTGTGACCAGGAGGCTTTCTTCATCTGTCTAAGGAAGGGTTCATCTGCCTCCTCCCCTTAATCAGGTCTGCAGCAGACACCTACTAGCAGATATCACCTGGGCTGGTCTGCCCTCTAATCCTTACCAGTAGACTCTCAACTGCTTTGTCACCTGCCCTGAAGCAAAGGTCCATGCATTCAAGCCACCCCCTTGCATAAAGTACAACCCTTTGACCCCACCTGCCCACCCTAAAGAGCCTAAAGCTCCACTGCAACACACCAGTCATGGGACCTCTACCCCTGTGCCTCCGTAATATTGATGAGGTCACAGCACTGTGACTGTGCATAGCCTGGACTTCCGATTTCTCAAGTGTGTTCCCCACGCTACGTGCATTGTGTACAGGCATTTGAGATGGGCGCCAGATCGTACTACTTTTCCTGTAAAAATGCCATGTAAAAGTGCCCCAGACACATCTACGCTGCCCCTTGTGCTCTCATTTCCCCTCAGGTTATGGTTTAAAGCCCTCCTCACTAGACTAGCAAACCTGTTTGAAAAGACAGTCTTGCCCGTGTCAGATGTTTCCCATCCCTGCTCAGTATCCCCTGTTCCTCAAAGAGGATTCCATCATCATAGAAGCCGAAGCCCTGCCTGCAAAACAACCACACAGCCAGGTGCTGACTGGCTGCATTAGTCCACTTCTGCTCAAGACTTTCCCCCTCACTGGGAGGTTTGAGACCACCACCTGGGCCCTTTCATCCTCACCACTAGCTATCTGTAGTCACTCCAGGTTATCCCCAGCAGTATTGTTGGTGCCAGTGATAAGCAAAGGGTGATAGTCCAAGGGCCTGATAAGCCTTGGCAGTCCCTCTGCTACATCACGGATCCTGGCAAGCAACAAACATTTCTCACAACATCATATCAGATTAGCAGACTAGTGCCTCTGTCCCCTGGAGGAGGGAGTCTCCAGTAACTACTGCTCACCTTTTCTTTTTTGTGCGGACATGAGGTTTGGCTCAGCTGTCTCTGAAGAATCCTGTGACAGCTCATTTGTCCTCCCCAGTGCTCAGAGCACTGAACATATTTTTCAGTTGCAGATCTGCAGGTGGAGTAGCAACATTCATCCTCTTGCCAGAAGTCACAAGCCTTCCCCATCCTGACAGCCATTCTCTACCACCTGTGTGACCATGGCCTCCAGCTGCCCTCTCCCCCTGCTTTGTGTGGCTGGGGCTTTTGCCTCTGCAGGTTTTCTGCAAGGATCTTGTCAGTTTTCTTTTCAGTTTCCCTCAGGGTGTGCAGCCTGCTCATCTCTTCCTCACCTCCTTCACCTGGTATCTCAGCTCCTCTGTTGGAGCACATCTTTCACAGCAGAAGCCACTGCTTCAGAGAGAGGCACCAGGCCCTTTCTGTAGTCCCAGACAGCGGTCATCTCCCCTGGAGCTATGTCAGGCCACTCTTGACGGCTGTGCGTGTGCCTGCTCGCTGTGCGCCTGACCCTCCCCAGGAGCAGCTGGTATCCGGAGACACCAGCAGCAGCTCACAGGAGAACCAGGAGTAAAGCCCAAGGCTACTTACTGCACACAGCAAGAACAAATAGCAACCACCAACCCCTCCGCCAATGGCCGAGCGCCTGTTTGAACTGCCCCGCCAACGGCTGCCCTGCGTCTCCTCTCGCGAAAGGACGCGCCCGCCAAAACGCCTCGCGGGCCGGTTCACAGGAGCGGCGGTGGCAGTGAGGGTTCACTGCTTCCCTGTCTTGTAACGTGCTCTTTCTCAGGACGTGGCTAGCATACCTGTTGTCCCATTACTGCTGAATTTCCTTAAAAGCCTTTGGGAAATCAGCGTTATCTACATGCTTGTTGACCCCTTTGAAGTGAACTCTAGTAAGGTTTAAGATATAACTTCCATGTAAAAAAGCCAAAGTGACTGCTCTGTGTAGATTATTCTTATCCGGCTACCTACCAACTCATTTCTGTTTTATGGTTTCCACAGGCTGGAGAAAAATCAGAATTACAGGCCGCAAGTTCCCAGGCACCCCCAGAGTCTTGTTTTCTCAACATTAGCATCACACTTGCCACCCTACAGTCCTCAGGTACTGGGGCTGTTTTAGGTAACAGATTACATATGATTGTTGTTAATTCAACCGTATTACCCTTGTATTCTTCTAGATCTCTTCAGTAAATACCATCTGGTGCTGGCGGTTTGCTCCTGTGCCCTAAAGGCACCTCTTTTTCTTCACTCAAATATAAAGACAACTTTGATGTCTAGCAGAGGTGTCGATGAACATTCAGTCAGATCAGTCTGTCCTGGTGTTTTTAACTCAGTTTGCTGTATAATGTAAATACAGTTTATTGCAGAATACAATTTCAGCTGTGTAGTTAAATTTGCTTTTTGAAAGCTCTAGTTTTGGTGGTCCTGGTCTTGACATAGTTATACAATTTAATGAGTGTAGTTTAAGGAGTAAATCATGAGATATTTCAACACTATTATGCATGCATGTAAGTATAAGCTCTAGCACTCTGTAGACATCGTCATTTACTGTAGTAAAACTATTGTGATCCAGAAATAGACCACTTCAAAGTTCATGGAGAAAGTGTGCATGTTTGAGTAAAAAGGAATGAAATAAAGACTTTTTTTGCTTCTTTTTTTACAAAAAGGTTTCTGACATGTTTCAACTACAGCTTATGGTTATTTATTGATTTTTACAGTACTATTCCTCAGTAGAACAAATGCTTTATAATATACTAGCACAAACAATGTGTATTAAATGAACACAGCATAAACACATCTAATAAGGAAAAGAACAACTGATAACCTGTCATAAACAGGTTTTGAACTGAAATCTGGAGAAAAAAAGATCTTGCTCTATGTTTGCTAGCCAGGTGATAGTTTCTATCTAATACGGAGCTGTTGATTCTGGCATAGACAGAAAAAGCATCTGTTGTTGACACTTTAAGGATTGTGAGAATGGGGAAAAAAGTCTGCCGAAGACATGGCAGAAATGTCATAGATGAACAGTACAGGTAGAACAGTATACTCAGTAAAATAGGAAATTTAAACACAATATTTTTCTTTGGTTCCCATCCTAATATGTGGGTGTTTTCTCTTTTGGAAGTGTTCATAATAACCCCATTTAAATAACCAAATAAAAACAGCTGAAGGAACAAGTTCAAAGAATATTTGGATGCTCGTTTGAGAATTATGATCACATGATTACATAAAGCTTGAATCAGATCATTTCAGGATAATTTGTATTTGTCCAATGCCCTAGAAGCAGTCATGATTTACTAAGGGCTTCATTGGCTATATAAAAGAGAGATGTGTGCTATAACACATTAACCTATCATGAAAGTTAAAAAGAAAATGGCTAAAATAAAGGAGAATGGCTAGGATGAAGTCAGTCATGTATCAAGAGCTAATATGGTCTTGACCATTAAATAAATTAGCATTTGAAACAAAAATCATGGTTAGTTTTATCCCATTTAAACAGATTCAGAAAAGTCTGTGCTATCGGGCTTCTCCCTTGAGTATGTTAATCACTGGGAAACAGTCATGGTCATTTTAGGGGGTGTGCACGCGCGTGCGTGTGTGATGAACTTCAACCGCGGAAGCACAAACTACCTTTCCCCAGCCTCCCCCACCTCAAATACTTACACCTGATAATTACAGCATCATTAGAAGAAATTTGGAATTAAAACCCTGAGGTGGGGGGGAACTGAGTCAACATTTCACACAGGATGGAGGAGTTCTTTAATCACGTAACTTCTGGATTTAGGATAAAAATTGGCAGTGGAATTTCATACAAGCAATCATCCTGTGTTATCAGTTTGCTCTGGATGCAAAGAACATTTCTTTTAGTTTTGTGAAATAAAAGGCTTAACCTAAATCCATCTAAGGTCTTTGGATTGAATCCTTCATGTAGGAAAAGAGCATCTTCTGGAGCCTTGGGGAATAGGCCTTTGTTCAAGGACAATACTGAAGATGAGCAAGAGGTCAGGATGAGTGAGCCAGAGAGTTTTAAGATAAGAAATTGTGTTCTCTGGTGTTGCAGGATACAGAATAGGAAACCTGTATAGTGAGGGTATCTTCTTGCCTATGCAATGGGCTTTCATTTTAATTTTGGTAAGATGATCATAATGTGTGCTAAGAAACTGAATTAATTCAACATGACAGCCTTAATTCTGGTTGATTTTGCAACTGTAACATTTAAATAAGGTTTCTGATATGTAATTTTATATACAAGACTGGTTATAAGAGAAGGTGAAATACCTGGCTGCTAATTCCGGAGAGGAGCTAGGTAGTAAAAATGTTAATTTGTAAATGTGAAATATTTATTAAACTCTGCAGTGGAGGCAGTCTTGAAAGAACTGATGAATTGGCAAGAGTGATGCATCAAATTCTCTTAGTATTTTCCTGAGGAGTTTGGAAGTTTTCCAGGAGAAAAGCTGAGAAGTATTAATTCCTCTCTCAAAAATAGGCTAAAAATGTGTATATATATTGCAACAATAGGTACACTGTGCTCTGCAAATGTATTAGAAAACACAGACTTCACCTGAATGAGTTGACATAAATTATATGGAGGCCAAGAGCCTGGCTATCGTTTTTCATTGAAACTTTTTGAAATGAAAAATAACCTTTTTCAAAAATGAACTTTTCTGGGGGGTTTTTTATTATTTTTTTTATCTTCTGGTTTTCATGTTTAAATTCCACTTGATGGAAAACAGTTCTTGTGCTACTGAAAGCCAAGGCCAGTGCTTGGAGGCTAGAGTAATAGTAAAAAAGGCTCTCCAATGCAGTATATTTTGCAATATAGAATGATGTGGTGTGTATTGATAGAGGTGCCCTTGGCAAGTGTATATTGTGTCTGAGAGATTAGACTATTGGAATTCTGCCCTTGTTCCTTCCACAGATTAATTTTATTTTAAACTGGTGTCATCTCACCAATAAAAAATTATTGTTTTGATGGGCCAAGCCTGTCCATTACAAGTATAACATTTATTACAGACTATTAAAAGGATTTAAAGTATAATTAACTTTAAATTAATTTGATATTTAAGATAACTTTAAATTCAAATTACATTTTACAAATAGCATGATTTGCTACAAAAACAGTTATTTACAGCTATTTACAAATAGCATTGATTTCAGCAGTAGAAAACATCCTGTTTTCAAGGTTTTTTCCCTCTTAATTTTGGGCTGACATCAAAGTAGACTGTAGAACACTATCTCCTTGCTTAGTAAAGCTGTTGGAGTTGCATCAGAATTGAGTATGATCCAAAGAATTTAATACTTAGATGCTAATGCAGTCACAGTATCTTAATAGCTGTGTCAGGCAGAGATATCATCATTGTCTATCAAGGAATGCTCAGCATTGCATGTTCATAAACACAAACTGAAGTGTAACAAACTCTAAGAAGGCATGCTTGGTTAAAATACTCTCACTACAGATTTCAATCAATCAGCTGTTATCTTTCCTGAGAGTAAGTTCTTTTCCAAACAGCATGACTGACTGTATATACAAAACATCGTCTGAAGAGGTGATTGTGAAGTGCAAGATGGTTTCAGTAATTGCCTCATTGTTCCGTCTGTGTCACAAAATTATGCTAATTGTGCACAATAGGAGTTTCTGTGCGTATCGTGTGTGCACAACACTTCGGTATTTTATTCTTTATTTCTGACACTGAATTATGACACTGAATATATTTTTAAAGGCAGATTGGTGAAACAGGTTTTTTAATATGCAAAAGAGTCATCTGGGATAAAACAGTGACTGGAAGAACACTGCTGAAATGATAACAGCTTAGTTTGGGTATAGGGCCAGAAAAGTGGGATGCTGTTTCATATCAGCCTGTCACTGTATCGACTCACCTCTGGTTTTCCCAGAAAAGAAGGTATATAGGTAATAACTAGTTGTGCTTCAAAAATTGTTAGTTTCCACAACAGCATCTAGGGAATTATTATTGGGGGTGGTAAATCTGAAGACCTTTAGCTTCTCAAGTTGACGCTAGGCTGAACTGACTTCAGGTAGCCTCAGAATTTAGGGGAACATAAGCATACTTTAAATCCATTTATTCCCTTGGATGTGCCAAGTGGAATAAGTCACTTTTGTTTTTTCCGATTCCCTCCCTATCATTCTCTACATCATAGCACAATAGAGACCATGCTGTATGGGCTACTACACTATAAATAGTAAAAAAAGGACTGGGTGAAGTCCTTCACTACTGACAAACTACTGACTGTTTTGTGGCTTGTCCTTGTCTTGCTGCTTTTCGTTCTGTTCTGTATTATAAGACTTCAAAGACAAAGCAGTTATTGAAGAAAACAATCCAGGATATCTGATAGTGGCCTGGATCATTCATAATATCTTCTTGTGCATGTAGTTTGGAAGTTCTGGTCATCTTTGCTTAACACTTTGATATATGATTGTTGTGGACAGCAGCAGTGTGGGGATAGTTTAGATGCTCTTATGGCATCTTCTGGATTTAACCTCTAGTTCATTCTCGGTTTCAGAGAACTGCTGATGTTTGTTCCGGACAGACTCAGCTCAAATAAAAGTGGGCAGAACTGTACAACTTTGTGGCTGTGCCTAGGACGGGTGCTGTTTGGACAGCAGAGCAGCAGGTGCTACAGGGTAACATGACCAATAGGGTATCCTCTTCCCACTTTCCCCAAAATTTGTATTTGACGCCTTCCTGTCTTACATTGCTAAGTAAAAGCAGAACAGAATTCTCAGTTTAGCAGCCCATTTTGTGTTGTAGAATCCTATTTTTAAGTTGAGCATTTCAAGTTAGGTGGTCATACTCTGTTCCAGAACTATATAGCTCTTTAACTTTTATGCCTCTGTTGGTCAATACAAATCCAACTAGGTTTAGTGTGGGCCGTGTTATTTAACATTAGGCTACTGAAACTGTGAGCAATGTCCAGAAATCCAGAAATATTAATAGTAATTCTTCAAGCAGAAGAAGTGTTAATTGTGCAGTGCAAATTAAGGAAACATGTTCCCATCAGTTATTTCACCTCCTGATAGTCATCTCTCAGCTGCACCTGGAAACCAATCAAAATGTTCTACCAGAATTTCAGCTCACTTTAATCTCAGATTTATCAGCCCCCCACGTTTTGACTACCACTTAAGGATTCCATACCAGAAAGAAGTTTTTTTCCATCTGTTTTTTTCCTCCTTGTAAATCTTGCTTTTGGGATTTCAAACACTGTATCTGGATATCTATTCTGGGTCCAGCTGGCTAATTCCTAGTCTGCTATGACATTTTGATTTATGAAATAAAAGTATATAGAAGTGCTCAATTATCATTTAATGTATTAATTAACTAGGCTGCATAAGGGTTAATCTTTTCAAGTGTTAGTGAGCTTCTGGTTAGGGAACTATTTTTATCATATAAGATATTATAACTTTATTTTGTGGATTAAGTTACAAAATTTTCATTATAAAGAGAAATTGAATAATACTGTCTAATGAAGCATTAACCATACTTTAAGAATTTATGTCATTATCTACTTCCGAAGAATATAAATGTACCAAGGTATATTTATACTTAAAATGCTGGACTATTCTAAGCAAATGTACCTGCCAAATCATAGGCACTGACTTTCTCATATATGTAATGCGTGTTTAGTCTTGCCCTCATTCAGTAAATATAATTTCTGTAACCACAGTTCATTTCTGTAATGGGCTGTCTTTCACTTTCGTGTGCACTCTCTCTATTTTTCTTTCAACATGAGAAAGCAAAGGCCCCTTTTCCTATAATCAGGTTGTTAATGGGTTTGCAGTTGTGGTCAACTGAAATCAATAAAACAAATGTGTTTAAGTCTCTTTTTGCCCTTGTATTCCCAGACTCCCTGCTATCCCTCACTTCTACCTGAAATCGATGACACATTTCCCATTGATTTGCTATAATAGGTAAAAGATCTAGCTGCCTGTTAACAAACTGTGGCATAATGAAACTAAGGGGAATGAGAGACACTATCCGAAACAATGTTTGTTTTTTTTTTTTTCCTGACACATTTTTATTAAGGAAAATAATTATCATCATAGTTTTATGTCTGTATCAAAATACTTTTTTTTCTAAATTTTTGAATGTTTTGAGAAAAATGTGATATGTTGCCTGGGCTCTTATCCATGGTCTCATTCAAGCTCGCTCAGATCAGTTAAGTTTTTCTTTTTGGTTTTAATGGTTCCAGATCAATCAAACTCATGGAGTTTTAAGAGATTGTTAAAAGCCTTGTAAATACCAGAAGGAATATACAAAGGAAGAGGGTGATATTTTCAAAATAACAGTCTTGATTTGCATAATTTAAGACAGTACCTGCTGAATGCCTGCTGTAAGCCACACTATAGCTAGCTGTGCTCAGTGAGGTGAGCCCAAAATCAGAATACAATGACATGATTAAGTAGCATCTCCATTAAATGGTGTCATTGCTTGAGTTACTGATAAACCATTGAGGTTAGTCTTGCATGCGTATTTCTTGTCTTCGTATTTTCAAGGTGAATTGGAAATAGTATATGCATTCAAAATGAAAAATGAATCATTAATGGATAAAGTGGTTGAATGCAATATGCAAGTGAATAAAATATTACATTATTTAACATAAATATTATAGTCCTTAATTAGGCTGATTTTTCCTTCTATCAGTAGAAAGAAATGACAAATTCATAGTGTACAATGCCACAATGAATTTCCATTGTTATTCACAATTGTTTATATTCAAAAAAGGGGGGGGGGGGGCAGGGAGTAAAAGCAGCCCTGAAAAGGTATAGTCGTTTCACAAATCATTTTACATTCTATGTATTGAAAATACAAATTCCCTTTTCCAGTAAAGATCTTTTATCACTTACTATGCTAGCAATGAAGATTTGTTTTTCCTTGTAACATGATAATTATGAACATTTACTTATAGGTGAGGAGAATTCCCTTGAGAATATATAAATATTTTTATTGCATTACCCCTTCCTAGTGTCTGTCCACAGTCAGTACAATACAGAAATTGTGCTGGAGTGTGGACCATTTACCATATTTACAATTTTATGGATTTATGATGCTTTTATTCCCTGTCATTGGCCTACCAGCTTTTCCTCCATTCTTCTGAAAAAGAATAAAAAAGATGTGGGAGAAAAGAATGTTTTTGTCATATGTGAAAAAATTACAAATTATTACATTTTGAAGTTGTTTGGTATACCAAGCTAAGAGTTTGAGTTCTTTATATCAAGTCCTAATAATATTTTGGGCAAAACTTAGAGGTTTCTGATATTTTGATGATGATAGACTATTGTAATATGACCATTTTTATTATATATTTTGACTGCCGTGTTTTGTAACTGCTATGTTTTTGGAGAAACTGCTATGTGGGCTTCTTATAATGATACAGCATTGCTGTTTCAGGAATATTGGCATTAAACTGTGTCATTTCATTTCAAGTCTTTGGTATTCCATATCCCTTCACAATATGAAACAGATTTGCAAAAGCTGAACTGACATTATCAAAATCACCTTTTTACAACAGTGTCTTTATCAAATCAAATTAAGTAGCTCTGCCTATGAAATTATGTGCAGAAACAAAATCCACTGATACAGTCACTAGGATTTTAATTATCTCCTTTATAAATCTTATATAAATGAACATTTTAATAAGCCATCTAATTGTTTCTTACAATATGATATTCCTAAGGATAAACTCTTGTTCTCTGCCTTCTCACCTGGATGCCTGATGATCTGACTTCATGCTAAAGAAATACAGACATAGCAAAGATATAGAAAAGAGATAAGGGGCCAGGCAAAATAATCTGCAGATGACACAAATGGGAAGAATCAGTAAGTACATACAGTACCTTATGCTGTATATAAGTGAAACTGAAGCCAGAAGCTAGTATCTTTTTCCTTATGTTTTCTGAGGACCTAATATAGTAGGAATGCTAAAATACACCTAACATACACATACCTAGCCCCTCCCCCAAGCTTTTTCCATCGTTTATTTTTAATGATGAAGAGTATTGCCCATATTATCATAACTATCAAAGGGCTTCACAGACTGATGAAGAGGGAGGTCATCAATTCAGTTTTTCCTCTGTCTGAAGAAGTTCAAAACCACCTATTTCATCAATCACTAGATTAAGGAAAAGTCTCAGGGTTAGGGCTGAGGGAGGGAAAGCCTTGAGCTGCAGTTCAAGTGGGCTAGATAGCTGGAAAGAGGCAAGTGTAGGCTGACAAGAGGACTCTGTTGTGAGAAGGTTTTCCTCTGAGCACTGGCTAGGAGGCCTTGTCAAGGGATTAGTCTGTTTCTTAATGCAGTCATTTGATTTTAGTGATCTCTGACTATATTGTTTAGTGTCCTGCAAAAAAGAGTAATACAAAATGACTGGCTGAGCAAAAGAGAGCATCTTTCTTTCTCCTAATGTTTTTACCTAGAAATGGATATGGCTTGGTTCCTGTCCCAGTTTCCATTTCAGTTTCGTTTTATGTTAGATATCTTTTTGATAGTATAATGACTCCTCCATTTGAAAGTGGTTCTACACATCTGACTCTGAGTTGGATGGCTCCATCTTTTTGCAGCTCCAAATTATATATGCAGGGTGACTTTGAAGGGAAAGCAACACATTTTGAATAGGGGAAGTAAAGCATTTGTACTTCTTCAAAGTTTGCAGTTAGCTGAGGACTTTGACTCAGGGTTTGTTAGCAGTCCAAATAACATATTCAGTTATGCCTAAGATATGAGTTAAAAAATAAAACAGAATCCTCTGTCCTCTAACACCCAACATTATCCCAATACTAAGCCTTGTGAAATCCCATGCTTTCATATAAATCTCAGCACATCTATACTATGTTGTATAAGAACAAATGTGCTAGGTTGTTTAATAATAACAGCTATTAAAATAGCTTAAAAATTCTTAAAATGTCTCAGGCCTAGAAAGGGTGATCACGGGTTCTCAGTTGCTGCAGCTCAGCAACTCACAGCTGCAAGAATCTCCTTTTACATCTGCAGAAGCTGGTGCTGACTCATGTGAGCAATGCAGCTGGAAATGAAAATGAAAATGAAATACAAGTACTGGCACATTTTGTTGCATGTGTGGAACAGGAATGTATCGTGCATGGCATGCAGAAGGCACTGGGGAGCTTGTAGATGAGTAGGTATGAAGGTCTGTAAGATGGATGTGGTATGAAGCCAAGAATAATTCCAAGTCCTAGAGTGAGTCTAGTCAGTCTACCCTAGGGAAGTCTAACAGTGGGTAGTATGGAAGCAGTCTGTACCAAACGAACTGGAAAGATGAGATCGTTCTATGGAGATCACAATGAAAATAGAGATAGAGTCAAAGAAGCTAAAAATTAGCGCAAGCCAAAAACAAAATTAATATTTATTTAAGCAAAGTGAGTTTAATAAAGATTTTCTGAAGTTCTACTTAACCAGATACTTGGGAATTTCATCTTACCTCTAATGATACTGACAGGAAGAGGAGGAATTTACTTCTCACCCATTTAATAGTGGACAGACCTAAAGAGAGTTTATTAGACTAAATAGGCCTATTCTATAAATTTAAGCACTACTCTATATTACTGAATGAGTTGAAGAACTGAACTTGTTTTTTATTCAGTCTTAATAAGAAGTTTCAAAATATATGGCATGTGAGATTAACCTTTAACATGTTTGATTGAAAAAATGCTTTGAACTCTGTCAGTCCTCTGTCAGTCCTCTGTCAGTCCTTGACATCTTAGCCTTTCCTCCAAAAATTGTGAAGCAGAATACTGAGGTGTGGATTGCAGGGGGGGCAACTCCACTATGCATGACTTGGTATGTTGTTCAGTAGACGCATTTACTTTGTTAGTCGTATTGTGAAGGGCTGTAGGAGTAATCTCTACCTTTTATCTAAAAAAGATAAAATTTGAAATCCATGTACATGGTATGAATAAGCCTTTCTGCTTTCTATAAATATCTGTTGGCTGTAAAGGGAAAATTGGAAAAGATTATCTGTCCTCTTGCTATTATGAGTGAGTGTAATCTCATTAAGGGCCTTCAAAGATCAGTTTCTCAACTCCATAAAAAAAGTTTAAATTGCCTTTTGAGACTTAGACTGTTCCATTATGCAAGACACTTGTTCAGAGGTGAGCAAACTACAGCACTCCACATGGTATTTGCAGGCATAAAAAGAACCTTGCAATGTATGTGACTGCAGTTTTTTGCAGGCTTGTGTCATATTGCTACATTTGTCCTCAGGTACATCACAAACTTTAAATATGGATTTATACTTTATGCTTTCTAAATATTGGCTTTTTTAAAAGTTGAACAACTAGTGAACCAAAACCTATTAAGAGCATATAATAGTAAAGATCACTAAATCAATCTCTACATTTTTTCAGCTGTGTTCCCTCTCAACCTCCAAACTTTATTGATCAAATCTTGTTCTGAATGAAACAGTGATTTAATACCTACTTTAATGAGACCTGATTTTGGGGTCTATGTGAGATGTTAGGTAAGGAGGAAAAATAAGCAAGTTAACTTTCCTCTTAATTCCATATGCAAATAGTAAGTAATCTGAAGGAATGTTGCAAATATTTAAGTAATCCATTGATTAATCCCTTTTTTCAAATCATTTCTTCAAAAGCCTGAATTGAAGGAATTTAGAATCTTCCTTCTTATTGCATTAACTTACCCGTGGAGAATCTCTGCTTGGTGAGTCACCGTATGTCTATTTCCCCTGGGCTGATAATCTTTCTTCTTATCTTGTGAAGAGTTTTAATTCACATATTTCATATTTTAAAAATCAGACCTAAAGCAGTTACCAGCTGTCACAAATGACGGTGGAATTTCTGTGGCAATTATGATGATCACTTTGTTCCCCCAGAGGAAGGGTGGGGGAGGGAAAATAGAATTCTTCAAAAAGTTTCCTCACTTTCTTTTGCATTCTTCTAGGGTAACAGTTGGAAGAACCAGCATGCCTGTATATACAATGTATACCTGTATCTTTTGAGCATTCAGTTCTGCAAACCTTGTCTATGCTTCTATTGTCTTCCAGTCAAACTAAGTTAGCTAGATGCTTCATACAATCTGGAAGGTTTTCACCTGTGTGTACAGTGTTGATGTTTATTCCCTGTTCCTGCTTCACCTGGGCGTGCACCGGTAATTACCATAATAGCTGCAGTGCTGGCTATTTAGCAGATAAGTCAGGTCTGGCCTTTACAGAGATGTCTTGAAGTTATGTGTTGCTAGCAGCAAACAGCTAAAGCATAAATTTATCATTTATCAGTGTATGTTATTGTTTTATGAAAGCAAATAGGAAAAAGATGGAAACAAAAGCCAGTAACCCCTTTCCCTCCCAGGAAAGGAGAAAAGCTCCACTTAACCATCACAAAGAAAGTTTTTTCTTGGTCCTGTTAGACAGCTGAGACACTTTCCCCCTTAAGAGATCAACATAAGCATTGTAATAATATATTGGTTTTTTTGAACTGATGGCTCATAGATTTTAAGACCACAAAAGAATGATGATAATTTAGTCTAACCTGTGTATTAGATAGTCATGCAAGGCTGAAATGAATGACAGGTAGTTTACTAAATATCTTTAAAGCCTAAGTGGTTTATTCTATGGAAGTCTGCTTATTTTACTAGTAAAGTTATCTTTATCTTGTAAGATGATTATGCATATAAATATATGCACCTATTAGATGATCATGCATGCATAAATACATCGCTGCATATACATGCATATATGTGTAAGTCTTACCTGACAAGAATTCTTCCTTATAGAAACCATCCTCAATTGGTAGTGACTGTACTGCCATCTGGTAAGTATTTATAGATTATATCCCATATCAAAATTTTGTTTATTTTTATAAGATTGATGTGAGGCTAAAAGACCCACTTATTGCCTTAGTCAACCAGTTTGCTGTTTAAAATGTTGGGGAGAATGTTAACTTCTTCAGATTCCCCAGACTTTACACTGTAGTCTGAAGTTTGTTTAAAAAAATCAACACCAGTCATCCAAATTGCTCTTTTAGTGTTCTTGCCTGCAAGTTATTCTGATTAGCCTATGTGTGTGTGTGTATTTTATATATATATATATACATACATATATAATACACACACATATATACTTACCTATACAGTTTTTCAATTTATTCTGTGGTGAAATTCAGTGCCTATATTTTAAAAATAGGATCCAAACTGGATTTAAAACATTTAACAGCTGTAGTTTAACATTTTATTTAGTGATGGGATAGAAAGTATTTTCTTATCATTTTAAGGCAGGAAGACTGCACCTGGCTTTGTTCCAAACACAGAAATAATGGTATACTGTTTCAACATGTGGCATTAAGACTGACTGGTGACACTTTGCTGTCAGCTTCTCCTTTTTTTCATTGATGATGTATGTTGTTGGCAGTTCCTTGTCATTAAGCTAACACTGACTGCAACTTCTGGACAAATATTTATTGTGTATTTCTCTGATCATGTCTTCCCTACAGAAATCCTGGGCAACAAATATTTGTTCCTTTCTCTCTATGGTTTTGATAACTTACCAGGTTTCCATAAAAACAAAGTATTGGAGTGCATGAATGGCTTGCATGCTGAAGGAACTTGCAAAATAGTTGGAAGCAGGATTGGTGTGGAAAATTTTGGGTTTAGAGAGCAATGTAGTAATTCATCTTCTCCTGCCTGCTAAGCTATCACTATTCTACATTTTTATAGTTTCTTTTTCATTGTGATCCCTTGAATGTTTTTATAGAAAGAGGTAAGATAAAATCGGATATTTTTGTTATTATTACATTTAGAACTGTTGTTGCTGTGGCAAGTGTATGCAATGAATAGTGAACTATAAAAAAAGATTACTTGTGATCTCATAACCTAAGTTAAATTCTACTGCCAATATAGACTAATGTACAATTTCCCAATTAATTATCTCTACACAATTTTATGAGAGAAAATTGGATTAGATACTTGTATGCCTACTTATTCCAGACAGAACTTGACTCTGGAAGAATTTCCACTGAAATACATGGGCAAAAAGATGCAAATAATGCAAAAGGTTGCTACTAAATTATGATTGCTCATATTGCAGTCTTGTTTTTTTTGTTTCAATTTGCTCATTTTTATGAAAGAAATCACTTTAAAATACAGTTAAACTTGTCAAAATATTATGAGAACTCTTCAGATTTAAGTGTCTTACAATGTCATTAGTTTATTCTATATTCATACATCTATAAGGAGATTTAAACTGAATGTGATAATTAGATATGAATCATAGATATTAAAATTATGATCTAATTTGTCTAATATTTGTGATAGGAAAAGAGGGAGCAAAAAAAATCTGGATCCAGTCATGCTAGAGTTTTGTGTACTGAACTTGTATTGAACTAAATGTAAGCTCAGCATGAGAGTTTGAAGAATTAACGGAAGCTCTAGCTGTTAGGAATAGCATGCATTGCTATTATTTATTTATTTGAATGTTTGTCCCATTGATTAGTGATGGATTCCTATAATTTGGCTGGGTTTTTTTGGTAACAAGTAAAAAAGTTCAATAGCCAGACAGCATCATATTATTGCCTGAGAATTAGTTTGTTATTGTTCTTTCCATTTGAAATCATAGTTGTGCCATAAATCATGGAGAGCAAAGCAGTTTAGAATGAGTTAGCAAACAAAGTGGGAAATGAACAGGGCAAATTAAGAATTTAAAATATTTCTGAATTCTGGAATACTACCAGAAGTATTTTAGACAATGTAAAGCACATTAGCAGTGCAAAAACAATTGCAGTAGTAGCAGTGGATATAGAATGGAAAGGCAATGGATTTTAACATATTTTCTTGTAAATGAAGTGTTATATTCTGCTCAGTGATGTTCTCCATTGGGATTGATTTGGTTGCCCTAACAAAGACATCCAGTGCCATCTGGGATACTTCAGAGTACTCTACTTGGCCTCCATCTACAATAGGGTTAAAGTCTCCTGTGGCTTCTGTGTCACAGCTGCCATCTCAAGGTATATGTCTTGGATACACTGGGACTTCTTGAATAGCACTGGTCACTTACTTACATTTGGATAGCTGAACTGAGCCCAAAGTGCTGGACTGGACAACACAACTGGTTTATACCTTTTTAGAGATTTTTTTTAATGAAAGATGTTATTCAAAAAGGACTAAAAATTTTTCCAAGAGATTAACCATCACATTTTATGGAAAAAACTAATAGTACAACGGAAGTTGTATTCTTTTCCTCCCCTCCTATTGTGTATAGATGTATGAAACATTTTAAAATGTTTAATTCCATGTGTACAAGCATCTGTCACAGTCTACTCTCTGTTGTCATTCTTCTGAGGTAAAATAACCACTTTCAGCATCACAACTTGAGTCCTGAAGCTCTTATATGCTAATTATAATTTGCTTTCAATTTATCCAGTAGCAAGAGGGTTCTGCATAGGAATACTTGCTTGTCCCTGAAACTTGAGACTGTTCCTTTGTAAAAATACTGTTCTTTGCTGTTATAAACTATACTTTGTTCCTGCGTATGCTGAAAGTGCAATTGCTAGTAAGGGCCAGGGCTGTGGTTTTTTTCCCCAGTCACAACAGCACAACTATACACAGCCACTCCAGAGGCGAATCCTCTTCTGTGATACTTAGGCCCAGTCAGAACTACAGTTAGATTCTGCTCTGTGTTTTTCCCCTTATCCCTTGGCTTGCTTGAGCTCCCAGTTGCAGTCCTGCCTCTTCTTGAGCCCCAGCTCATCACCTTGTGCTAGGGCCAGTTCTGCTTGCAATTCTAATAACGGAAACTGATATTTTGCAAACTGAATGATAACATTTGTGCAATGTTGTTTCAAGATCTCTGACTTAGCTGGTAAATCTATATAGCAGGGGGCTGTGCAGAGTCCCATAGAAATTCTAGGTTAGATCCCCAAATCAGTATATCTATATTGATAGTTAATAGCATGCCAAATAACTGAGTCAAAGCTTATATAAAACATAGATAAGCCCACAGTAGCATTCTCGGTCTGTACATTTTCTTAGATTCCTTATTAGTGGGGTTTAATCCAGTAGGAATTCTGAAAGCAAAGAATGATTTCTTTTCATGCTTGGCCAGAAATTATGTGAGTACATTTATGTGTATGTAATGTATGTGATATATGTAATGTCCTGTTTACATACATTGGGTCAGAGAGGGAGAAAAAGATTCTGGCATGCTGAAGTTAGATGATTTGCCTAGCCAGTGTGCAAATCAACTGTGTGTCCCTCTTCCAGCAGAGGCAGGAAACATTGAAAAGAAAAGACAGAGCTCAATGACTAAGGGTCTAGGCTATTCTTCTGGAGATGGAAAATACTGGTTCATATTCTTGGTTCAATTTAAACAGAAAGGGTATATCCAAACAGGCATTTTGAAAGAAAGGATTCACTTTCTTTTTGTTTGGGAGAGGCATCCTGAGGTGATGCTGCAACTCGTAAATTTTACATCATGGGACAAAATATATTGCCCATGATAGTTAAGTGTGTCCGAATAAGCTCTTTCATGTGCAGCATAGAGACAGCAGAACTGCCACAAACTACCTAGATTAGAACATGTGGGCTGACAGAACTGTGGTTTCAGTCTGCTCTTTTGCACAGTCTGGGGATCCATATTCACAGTTTCAAAATCTGCCCTGGAGATGATGTTTATCCTGTCTTTCAGGTCAAGAAAGAGAAATGGTCCTTCCTTTCTTTTAAAGGACAGCTCATCCTCTGCACAGCTCACCTATGGGGTTCTGTAGGCAAAGTTCTTATTCAGTCCTCTGGTTCACAAAGCTCACTGCAGTCTGCAAAGATGAAAAGTTACATTTTGCTTTATCTGCATTTTAATCAGCTGTGTTTTGGTGGAATTACTCATTTTTGCATGCTGCGGCATGCAGACTCCAGTCTGTAACTGTACTTTGACTGTACTTCTGCAGCTGTGAATATTCTTTTGTCCAGAGAAATGTGTATTCTTTTCAGAGCTAGTGGGTAATAAATAACTATTGAAGCTTCTTTATATCTTGAGTCCTAGAGTTTTTCAGAATTTCAAGACATAGGAACTCCTGATACGTAAAGGTGGTCTTGAGAAGTATTCTTTGTACCCTTCATGACTAAGTTTGCAAGAAGTTGGTATTTAAGTTCCTAAAAAATAGTTAAATTATACATGAACTACCAAAACTTCATGATACAACCTCAGCATTATTGTATACTTTTCTACAGTAACTGTGAAATACTATGGGAAGTAAGATCCCTAAACAAAAGTAAAGCCAATGCATATATAGCTGATCTGAAAATGAATGATGATGGATGTCAGTACATGGCTGTAACTAAATCTAAAATATGTTGTGACTCGGAATATAAATTTCACTTGCCATAGTTATGAGATGATATATTTCTGATATAGACCAGTTAATTAAGTGACATTTGTCAGGAATGGATGTTGTCCTCTTTCGTAAATCTTCTCTGGGTTCTGTTACGTAGCTTTTGGACAGCTTTCAACTCTCTGGCTAGAATCTTAGTTTCAGTGAAGGCATTAATTCACCATTACTGTGGAAGAATATTATTCGAGAATAGGAGTATTTAATATTTTGAATGTTGTGGAAGGTGGGGACTCTGGAAACTTCTGGTAAAGCAAATATCTTTCTCTGAACCAGAAGATATTTTGGTATCATAGAAACATAGCAAGCCTTACTGTTTTCTTGCTTCTCCTATTTGGAATCCCACAAATGTTCTTCAAGTGAAGATTTCTTTTTTTTTTTTTTTTAATTCCTAATTATGGAAGGGCTGATAATATTTGGGATATTAAAGATGCTCAGTAATGTGGGAGATGTACTTATTACTTACTAGGGTTCAGTTCCAAGTAATAGGAGCCCTTTAGTTTTATCAGCCTTGTCTGATATTTTAAAACATACCTCATGAGAGTGAGATGTAGCCTATTGTGGTAGGAGATTTAATTTGCTGAGAAAATGAGGAGTATTCTTAAAAAGAAGTTTTAACACTCATTCAGTTGTGCTGCTAGCTCTATTTGATAACACTATTTTCAGAATTCTCGACCTGAAAGACAATAAATGAGCATTGCCATTCAGTGTCCTGGTTAATGAAGAAAAAGAGATCCTTGATATTTTATACAGGGTAAGGGAAAAGTGTACTCTGCAGTTTGCTTTCTTTGTTGGTTTGCTTTAATTTCGCATACTTTTTTCCATGTTAGGAATATAAGCGATATAAATGTTGTTGTTTTATTTTTAGTAGCATGTAATTTTGTAGCACTGTTTTTCCTTGTAGCACTGTTTCCTAGTGCATTTCAACCTTAAATTTAAGCTCTAAATTTACCTTAAACACTTCAAACAACTGAATGCTTTAGGTCATTAAACAAGAGCAAAAGGAATGACAGCCCTGAGGGTTCTGTTTCCAGACATTGTAAGAAAATGAGCCAGGTAGCAGGAGTGGGAGGCCAGAATGAGAGGTGTCCTGCCAATAAGAGAAAGATAATATCTGGCCAGTCAATCAAACTCTCTTCAGAGATGTTGCAATTATCTTTATCTCTTCATGTCACTGTGAGTACAGCCCTCATTCTGGCCTACTATTTCACAATAGCTTTCACAAACTACTAGGGCTATAGGTCTTGTTTTCAGGTGGCAGAATGGATTTCTTCCAATGCATATAGAGCCTTCATTTTGAGTAGCGAATTAAGCTCAGGAAGGAAAAATGGAGCCTTATTTGGTTCTGCTCTGATTCAGTGAAAACTGTTCCACTGAGACAGTTGCAAGTCTGATCAGGTGTATAAGAAACTCTTTTCAGCAGGAAGAGAAGTCTCGAATGTAATCTGTTTTGTTTTTCACTTAAATATCTGGATTAACACTCTGGCTGCCTTATTGCCTTTTATTCAAAGAATCGTAGAATGGTTGAGATGAAGAGATACCTGTGGAAGTCATCTAGTCCAACACTCCTGCTCAAAGCAGAATCAACTAGAGCAGGTTGCCCAGGACTGGTATTCCACAACCTCTCTGGGCAACCTGTTCCAGTGTTTGACCACCGTCACTGTAAAAAAGTTTTATTTATTTATTTATTTTTTTTAAGTCTAAGTGGAATTTCTTGTATTTCAGTCTGTGCCTATTGCCTCTTGTCCTTCTCTTAAGTGGGAAACATTTAAAATGTTTTCCCTCTTTGGATGTAGCTATTGAAAGCTTATGCATAAGAACTTTCATGCCCTCCCAGAACCTCATTTACTGTATTCTCCTTGGCATAATTCACATTCTAGTACTCAACGAGGACCTTCTCTAATTCTGCAGTAGTGCCGTATTTTCCCAAATAAAGAAGTGTCTGTCATTTATTTAAACAGTTTAAGGCTGGTCCCATGTTATATTGCAAGTGCATGATTTGATATTGAATTCCTACCTTACTTCACAAGAATTAACCTTATACCTTGTGCATATATTATGAATTTGCTGCAACAGAGGAGAAGTTAATGCCTTTATATATTTCATGTCTGTGGGTGTAAAAAGTACAACTGCACACATTAGCATTTAATTTTCTCCAAATGTCTGCCAGTTAAAGATCCCTGAGGATTTTGTTTAATTTGTAAGTGAAAGCTGGAAGCCATTCTGCTTTCCCATGTCTGTCCTCCACACCAGAGTTCAATTAAACATCTCCCCTATGGTTTTCTTCACCAGCAAAAACAAAGCAAATGTACTAACAGAAAAAGGGCATGCATCTGAATTAGACAGGCGCATGTCAGCTAGATGGATATATATGCAAGTGGATAGCCAAACTGTCATTCCTCACCCTTGCCTCCAGTGCAGATGAATCTCCTTTATTTACTTTCACTCATTGAATCATCCAAAATGGCATTATTCTGTTGATTAAAACAGCTAAATCTTTCCTCTTTGAGTGCTGGAAGGTCATGACCAGTTTTTTTTTTCTTTTGTGTTTGTCAACTGCTTTATTAATCAATAGAAAAACAGGCATTTTCAGCAAGAAAATACAGCATTTTCATGGATTAGCCTTTTGTCTTCTCCGATATTGAGACACAAGTTAAAGTTGGTATGACAAATGACAAGGGAGAAGACAAAAAATATATACCACAAAAATTTAAGTGCTTTAAGAGTGCCAAGAATGATGATCAAAATTGAGCAAGGAAAGATATATCATGAAAATATTTTAAAATTAAGTTAAGAAAGCTTTATTATGTAACAGCAAATCTCAGTTCTGCAGGTAAGAAAGCTTCTTCAGCTAAAAAGTGACTCTAAGCCAGTAAGAAGCAAAAATAAAAAATTGTAAGATGATCACAAATAGATTTATATGATCTAATGTGCCATGTAGCCCTGCAGTTATGTACACTGACATATTGCCATAAAATGATGCAGAATTGCTGACTATCTCAACTGGTTTTCCTTGTGTTAGTACTACTATCTGTCATACCCAACATTTAAAAGTTTGAGTTCAACAGCTCTGTATGTGTGTACAAGAACAGACGTATGTGTGTAGATGTAGACAGGACGAAAGGGAGAAAGGAATGGAAATTGTGAGTTGAAAAGTATGGTTAATGAGGCTGGATGTTCTTAAGAAAGATGCAGTCAGTATGATGAGATGTAAGAAGAAGGCACTCTGAAACAGCAAAAGGAAGAAAGGAATATTAATGGCATACCTTTTGTATTAGAAGAGGATGGTACATTGATAATGTTGTACCAATATTTTTCAAAAACATAAATTAGATGATATAGGCAACTGTCTGGTTACTGAGCTTGGACAAAAAACTTGAAAGACTGAAATCAGAAACAGTAAAAAATTAATGAGTGATTTTAATTATTTATACCAATTAGTAGGGATTGAGTAAAAATTGGTCTTCCAAAGATGCTTGACCTATATTAGAAGATCAGTATCATTGCTGAAGAAGGTAACTATGGTACATATCCCAAAGATTGCTTTCTGGTACTAGGTTAGGGTGGTGATACTCTTTCACAAGAATTTTCAGAAGTGTGGCCTGAGCAAAGACCATTTCCCAGATTCTCAGAGATGGAGATGGTATCCAAAATATGTGAGGGCAAAACAAAAGGAATCCAAGGCAAAGAGCAAATTTTCCTTCTGCTGATTGTTCATTCCTCACTGCTAAACGGATACCTTATTACAGCGCTCACCTTCCTGACCAGTCTTACTGTCTCAACCCTTCAGCTTTCCCTAGCCACCCCTGCTTTTCTTTTGGGTATCAGAATCACAAGCAGATTCTTATTTGGACTGAAAGAAGAGGAAAAGATGCCATCTCTTTCCTGTCTTTTTATTTTCCAGCAAACAAGTGCTTCAAAGGATCTTAGCCTCAACTATTATTTGTTTGCTATATCCCTACAAAGCCAGATAATCCTGTGCCAAATAATTGAGTCTTCCCACCAGTTTGGCTTCGGTCATTTGTATGTTTGATGGAGATTTACTATCAAGTTTGCTGACCAGCCTTGACTAGAGGTGCTAGATCTGTTTCTTCACCTCCGATCCAAAGGATGAAGGGATCTCATGCAGATCCCTTTGCAGCTTCTTTTGTGATCTTTTGCATAAGAATCTGGTAAGACCATTCAGAAAGCGATGTGATCAGCTCTAGCATTACTGACCTATTCTAGCATTACTCATCAACTGTGGGTATTACTGACCTCAGCGTGAGCTCCTTTCAGTGTTGTGCTGTTTCCTTACTAACAGTGCCCCATGACAATTTCCTGCTTTTTATGCATTATAATTTTCCTTGCTAACTCAGGCACATGTTAGCAATCAGCATTGGATATATCCCCAAAGCTGGGTCTGTTTGTATCTGAGGGGAGGAATCAGACTGTCCAGTACAAATAAGGTATGTCCTCTATAGAGAAATTAATTAAGTGGCACCACAAATTCACTTGCTTATTTCTCCTACTTGAAAAATTCATCAGTTTCAAATCCTGCTATGGAGAAAATGAAATACTTTCTAACAGAAAAAAGTCCTATCAAAAGAGGCATCCAATACCCTCTAAAATATAATAGATGCACACTGGGAAGTAAGGCAAGATTCAGCCAGAATGTGGATGTAGGTCTGCATAATCACAGAATAAGGATCAGGAGATATTATCTAGAGCATGCACAACTCACTCAGTATTAGCAGAGGAGATTGGAGGAGGGCAAGATTTCAGCTTGATTTCCTGACAGATATGTTCCTGAGGAGAAATTATGCGTATCTTTTAGCTTTAAGCCTGACAAAAATATCTATTGTCTTGCTTTTTATTCACATTTGCATCCAAACAAACTGGCATGTTAAATCCCATGTTTGCAGACACCAATTTTTACTACAGCACTTGGGCAGGCTATGTTGCTGTCAATTAAGGTGTCAGTCTTAAATCTGACTTCTCTTGCCTTTTCAGTTCTTGACAAAGTGTTTTGTAGCATGGTTATTTTCAAAAAAAGAAAATAGAATCATACAGCTTGATTTGCTGTCTCTTTAGCAATGTCCTAAGTTTAACAACATTGGATTCTCTCAGCCTACATTACTGAGCTCTGTCATGCAGTGCACTGAGTAGGTGACAGCAATAGGCTATCCTCTTCTCTGTAGCGCACCTGCGTTTAAGACAGGCTTTGCTAAACGATTTCACAGATAATGAGTGAGCTGGCAAGTTATGGCCAGGAATCCTGCTTTCAGTTGAGGTTTGTGGGGGAGAAACAGGGTCTCAGATACTGCAGCTTGGGAAGAGGAAGCTGTGTAGTTGCATGGTTGCAAGTGTATCTATGCCTATGATAGAAGTATGGCTGCTCTAGGTCCCTCTTTACTCAGGACAAATATGGAACTGATCAGAGCCTCAAATGCATCCAGTCATCAAATTTCAGTTGAATTTAGAAATTTGAACATGATCTTTAGACTGTCAGGAGGAAACCGTCTTTGAACTGCCTTTCTTTTTTAACCTCACAGAAAGGAACAGGCATCCTGTAAAGTGAAACTCTTCTTTTGGGAACCATACAGCTTTTGGACAAGGAGGTATGCAGGCTGAGCAACTGAAAACCATTTTCTTAGAAAAAGAGCAGCAGCAAGGTCCCAGCATAGCAGTATGGCTCTTCCTCTTATCCTGACCATCTTTTGAAAAAGGATTCAATTACTTGATGTTCTTTCCACCTTCCTCTTTTTTGTCCTAATCACCAACCTGTCATTTGTACCATGGGAGAATGAAGAAACCTTCTGAGCTGTGGAAAGAGAGGAAGTATGAAGAAAGGCCAGGAGAAGACGTAATGCTGAATGGGATGTAGGATTTATAAAATCGGTGAACTGATGGACGCCCTATTCATGTATCATGGAAGAGGTTGCAGAATGAATTGACAGGGAAGAGCAGAAGAAAATACTACATTATTCATTCTCATGTGGCAGAAGTACATGGGAGAGTGAGCTGAAAATAAGAAGACGGATGAATATTCATGATTTAAACTTTAAAATAGCTCAAGTTTTGTAAGCATTACTATGATATGCTGAGATTTAACTTGGGCATTTTTTATGATAGGCATTGACAATATTGTGTCTAGTCTGGGAATTTTTAGTCTGAAGGATTAATATTTGCCAAAGTTATGGCCACTGGAAAAACATGATATAAAACCAAACAGGAGCATCTGATGAGGTGAAATCTTACTTTGATAATATAGAATAGGTGTAATCCAGATACCTAAACAGAAAAATTCTTTGGTTGTGGGAATAGTTAGCCTGTATTGAATACAACATATATGCCCACTGCATACATATTTGCCTGCTGCTTTGAAGACCATTCATTCTGTCCAGCTAAATGAGAAACATAGGTTTTACACTGCAGACACATCTGCTTATTTCCTTCAGGAGAATCCTGCTCAAACAGGATGGTTTACCCACTCTGAAGACCTAACCCAGGAAGTGAAATCTCAGTAAATAAGTATTTGTCTGCCAACACCCTAATGAAATTGAGAAGGAGCTAAATAGGATTATTGAATTAATGTGCAAATGCTACACAAGGTAAATAAGAATGGGAGGATTTTTGTTTTCTTTTTTTACTGTATCAAACATATAAAGGTGCTATATGTGACAAATGCCATACTAGAAAGGGATCCAAGCCTCCAATACTAAAGAGCCAAAGTTGAGAAAACTGCAGCACTTTTCTGATGGGATACCTATCACTTTTGGATTTCTCACAGTTCTTTATTTTGACACTTAATGCAAGCTTTCAGCATCTTGCCTAAGTTTGCCAGTTGGAAAAGTTCTTTGTGTAGCATGCGTTAGTTGTCTACACTCCTGCAATAATTAGTGGGGAGACACAGGCATCTTCAGGGGACTGTTTTTTGTTCTGAAATAGATGTGATGAGCTGCCTCTGGCAAAGCCTTTTTTCTGCTGAGATGATGACGCAAAATTGGGAGGAGTGGCTGATACACCATACGGTTGTGCTGCCATTCAGAGGGGCCTCAGCAGACTGAAGAAAAGGCCATCAGGAATCTCATGAAGTTCAAGAAAGGCAGATGCAAACTCCTGCATCCGGGGAACAAGTAACACCACACACCAGTACAGGCTTGAGACTAAGGGCCTGGAAAGCAGCTCTGCAGAGAAGGAGCTGGGAGGTCAACAGCAAGTTGACCATGAGCCAGCAATGTGCCCTTGCAGCAAAGGTGGCAGCAGCATCCTGGGCTGCATTAGGAAATCGTTGTCAGAAGTTTGAGGGAGGTGATCCTTCCCCTCCACTCAGCCCCGGTGAGACCACACCTGGAATACCTGAATATACTGTAGCGAGCCCAGCGAAAAACTGTGAAGATGGTTAAGGGATTGGAGCATCTCTCATATGAGGAGAGGCTGAGAGAGCTAGGATTGTTTAGCCTGGAGAAGAGAGAACTCAGGGGGGACCTTGCTGGTTTGTATAAATCCCTGGTGGAATGGAGTAAAGAAGATGGAAACAGACTCATCTCATTGGTATTCAGTGGAAAGACAAGAGATAATAGGCACAAATTAAAATACAAGAAATTCTATCAAAACATAAGAAAAACAATTTCATGGTGAAAGTGATCAAACAGTGGAGCAGGTTGCCCAGAGAGGTTGTGGAGTCTCCATCCTTGGATATATTCAAAACCAGAATGGACATGGTCCAGAGCAACCTGCTCCAGTTGAACCTGCTTTGAGGAGGGACTAAAAGATTCCCAGATCTTCCAACATGAACAAAAATTAAGTGCTTTTTAATAGCAAACATGAGATAAACTCCTCCTTCAAAGGCTGAGTTATGGAATTTATGTGAAAAAATATAATCAATAAGTAAAACAAAATATATTCATTTTATGATGATTTAGGTAAATCGTACATATATATATACAATCTCTATATAAAATTTTGTTTGATTTGTTTATAAAATTATATTTTATTTAATAAATGAAAAATTATTATTTAAATAATACTTACAGATAATTAATACTCTCCCAAATTATTCTCATTTCTTATGGAAAAAAATGTAATGTTTCATTAAAACATGTCCTTGAGTCAAAGCTCATGTCTGGGCCAAGAGTTTTACAGGAACTGTAACATGCCCCATACTGGCAGGATTTCTTGCCGCTTCTCCAAGGCTGTTATGAGTGGAGATTTCGCTGGACTCTCGTGGCTCTCATTTGAATAGGAGTGAAAGTCTTGTGAGATTTTAAATGCCTATAGTAAATAACCCAATTCAGCTTTCAGAAAGCCATGAAAGCTAGCCTTTTGTGACACTGGTACACGTATGACTTGTCAAGGCATATTTCATTCTGTCTTTACTACTGACACAGCAGTAGACATGATAAGTTGTCAGCAGCATGAGTCACAGCATAGCAAAACGTTTTGTACTTTCCCCCGTTTTGGCAAAATATAAAAATGGAAAATCTTTGTACTTTAATTGTACACTTCAGAAAAAAAGATTCTTAAGGTATTTAGTAAACTGATTTTCATGGATAACTTTTCTTTAAAATATGGTATCCTTTATTTGTCAAGATTAAAATTAATAATGATAACTGTCAATAAATGTTTATACCTGTTATTTTGGAAGAGATTTTACTGCTGTCAAAGAGGAACAAAATAGATCTTTGTCTTTCAATTTCCAAATCAGTATTTTTCCTATGATAATAAATAGGTAAGTAGAGTGATAAATTCATACCTATGATTACCTCCTCAGAAAATAATGTTTTTTTATGGCTCACTAGTTCAAAAAAACTACAATGAATCATAAATCAACAATAGAGATATAGGTATATTTGGAAAGGACAAGGGCCAGCTGGTTAAACAATATTTAGTGCGTGGAGCTCAGTAATTGGACTTAATGATGTCTATTCAGAGAAGTCATTTATATTTACAATATAGAATTTCTGTTTGCCTAAAAGCCTCATGTAAAATTCCCAAACACTAAAAATCAGTATAGAATGCCCCTTGGGCATAATTTTATTTTACATAATTTTACTATGGTAGTTCTAAGCGAATATTTCCATAAACATTAATATATTCATTGCCTTTTACTTGTAGTATCCTTTCAATGTGAAGTTTCATCTTGATGCACATTGCCTTTACAGTGACCTCTTAACTGTACAACAACATAAAGGGAGTATATTGCAAAAATAGCAAGGGGAAAATCAGAAAGTCTTATTTACGTAGATCCTGTAGCTCCTCATCATTCTGAATTTATGCAAAGGATTTTCTAGCTCAAACTCTCACATAAATATTGATAAGGCTTCAGCTGGAGTATCGTGACAAGTTTTGAGTACCACACTGCAAAGTACACATCAAAAAGAGTATGCAGAGTTCATGAAAATGCAATCTAAAGATGAAGTGGATGTGTTTGGATTAAACAAGGGAAAGTGAAGGGGAATAAAACAGTCTTCAATTTATAGAAAGATTATTGTAAAGTGGAAGGGAGTAATTTGGTCTTTATTGCCCTGATGGATAGAAAAAGAAATAATAATTTAAAATTCTTACAAAGAAGGTTCATATTACACATTAGGAAAAAGATCTTAATGGTGAAGATAATCAAGTTCTGGAACTGATTGCCTGAAAGAGCTGGAGGTCTATATGGTTAAACAGCTCACAATAGTAAATTCCATGTGTATAATCATATTGCAGTGTCATTATACCCAACACACAGATCTTCACAGGGGACAGTAAAACATTACAAATTGGAACACTGTTAAAAATCCTCCTCTTGCATATATTGACATTCTAATAAAAAATTGCATGCATTTTAGAAGACTACTATGTTTTTCAGAAGAAAATGCTTAAAAATGAAGCTGTCTGGAACTTACATGAGGTTTGTATTAGAATAATTCAATAATTTCTCATTATTTTATATTAAAAATAAAACTTGCATTCCAGAACTGGACAGTGTACAATAGATAGTTTAGCTCCAAATCATGTGAAAAATCATGAATTGTAGTATGCAACAAATATATCAACAAGCTTGTCACCAGGCTGATCACTTCACACAGTTTCAGGTTCCTCATTGTATTCCTTTCTTTTTCAAGGTAAATATATTCTCTCCCTTTTCAGTAATTCCTTTAAGAGAGGAGAAGGCAGGGCACAAATCACCAGCTGACTGGGCAGCACAGATATGTCACTGAGAAGGGCTTACTTAATTAGGAGGACACGCTGTCTGACATAAATACAGAACTACAGCTCCTATAAAATAGCAACACTCCTATGCTTTCCTACTGCTTCTTGCCTCTATGCATGAGTCAAAAGGAAATGAGAATTGGAGAGTTAATTAAAAAGTGTGTTGTAACTGTAAACTATAAAATGAAGTATGTACATAATGTCAATCTGTATGTTGTCCTTTCGAATAGGAAGTTAGCTGGAGCTGAGGAAACATCTTAAGCTCTGTCATAAACTCTGTCATACATATGTGACGTATTTTGTTTTCCATTCTGCTTTTTAGATTTTGAATTTAATCCTTTATCATCTTGAAGGCAGTGAAATCTCATTTCAGAGGCAAAATGTTCATGTTTCCAACTTACTCATTTCAAATTTAAGTAGACAGAAAAAGAACTCATCAGGAGCTCTGAATTTTGCTCACTGTCTTCATGTTAATGATTTAGCAGTTATAATTCTCCAGTAGCATTTTCTTAATTGGTTAATATGTTAATTTCAAAAACTACAACACTCATGGCAATTTCTCTTATCCCCAAAAAATTATTTTGCTTTCTTGAAACTCTCTTTTCAACCAGAGAAATTAATTAGGGCCTGATCCAGCACCCACTGAGTTCACTAGTCACTGCTGCAATCAGCCATTTAATAGTCATTTGATATTGTTGAAAAATACTCTGTGCAGCATTGATGAAAAACAAGTTTGAATGAACACAGATCCTGGGTGGGGTTAATATGAAAGATTTGTCATAGAACTAAGATACCGAATTTATAAAGCCTTCACTAGATAATTTCAATGTTAAAATGTCAGGATTATAGAATTGTTACAGAATCAAACTGAGGGATTTTAATCACATCTAACTACCATTTTGTGTGCTGGAATTGTCTCCTACCTGAGCAGTTTGAATTAATTTTATCTTAACTTTTTAGTAAGTCTAAAGATCGGATCAGATTATTTCCTGCTTCTCATTGTGTGGCTTCTGGTAAGGTCTTGAAAGATTAAGGGAGGTGGTACTTCCTTTGAAAACTTCAAGATCTGGTGTCACAAGAGTGCTGCACTTCTGCACTGGTAGAAAAACAGGTAGCATTGAAATTATTAGAACACCCTTAAAATCTTACATACTGTTCTGTATTTTACCTAGTAATAGTTTAAGGTCCTAGCAAACCTAACTGCAAGATCAACCTAAGAGACTATTTTAATGGCAAATACAGAACTCAGCTGTTTTCTTGGATTTGTGTAGGAGGGAAAAAAAAAGAATTAGATTTCTCTTCAGCTTGATTTTATCTTATAGATTTAGTGGTGCTTCTTATAGTCCTGGTTGTTTGAACTCACTCTAGGCTTTGTTTGAAAGGAAACACAGACATGCAGGAGAAATGTGTGTAGCCCAGTCTCTCCAAAAGCATTATCTCTGGGAATAAAACTTCAGGGAGCACCATGTAGCAGATAATCTACTTGTCCTGTAATGTAGACTGTCGTGATTAGATTTTTTGAATGCCTAAAAAAAAAAAGGAAAAATACAGTTCTGTTTTGATTGACTTCTCATATAATTTTTCAGAGTTTTCCTTGATCTGCTCAGAAGTATTTGTTGATAATGCAAATACAGTGCGTAGTAATTATATCTCATAATCATCATTTTAACATCAGCTCTACTGTGCAGGCATCATATGGAAAAATTGCCCCGGAAGAACAGTGCTGAGTTTCCATCTGTTAGACTGGGTGTTTTTTGGTGTCTTGTAAGCTTTGACTATGTTTAAGAGAGGCTAAGCCATCCATTAGATATTAATTGCACTTATTCTGCCTATTTCTTTAGATGACTGAAGGAATCGTTTACTTCTATTGGATTGTTTTGACTTTTGCTTTTTTTCAATGTTACTTTTCCACTTGAATTTAGGAATTGATTATTCTCACATGGGGTTCTAATATTGCAGACCCTTTTCTCTGTCGGCATCATAAGCTGAAAGCAGAGAGAAATGTGGATATGGTCACTCCACTGTGTAGATGTGGCCGATAATTAACCATCTGTGTTTAACCCCAAAATGTCAAACTCTGCCTTAGTTTATCTGCGAAACAATTTTGCTAATGTTTTTCAATATCAATGAGCAAAATGAAAAAAAAATGTCAATTTTGATAAGGTTGATCTAAATCTAAACCTCCTGTTTTGTCAAAAGAACTGAAAATATTCTGCCATTTACAGGAAACTTTGTATTTTAAGGTACAAATTGACAGATAAACACTGCTAATACTTACTAGTTTCTCTATTTGGTAGATTTCTTTCCCATCTGGTCACCAAAAGAATCAAGAATCACAGATGATTCTCTTTGTTTTTCTGCTCAGAGAAATAAACTGCCCTGTCAGGTTTTCTAACTGTCTCCTCAGTTGGACATGACTTTAAGAAATAAATAAAAATAGGGCAAAATTAGCATTTAATTAAATGACAGTAAGAGACTCCTCCAAGCAGATTTATAATTATGTAAGAGCAGAAGAACTGACCTGATGACAGGAGGTCCTTTCCCGTCTAGTGTTTTGTGTTCCCATGATTTAAGTGGACTTGATTTGATTTTTCCACTGAGCTCTTACGACATATGTCATATCATGTCATTGTGCTTTGAATTCTTTGTGTCTTTTGTGCAATCTAACCTTTTTGTTTAATTATATCACTTCTGAATTCTTCACATCTTTTGTGCAAGCTAATCTTCTTGTTTAATTGTATCACTTCTGATACATCGTACTGCTCTGATTGTACCACCATACTGTATCACAGGGTCCTATGACTTAGATGTATTGTGAAATAAATGGTTTTGTCAGCGTGCAGAACTTACAGAGGTAAGTGGGGTGAGGAATACCTGAACAACAATTTCCACTGGCCACTGAGAAGACCAGAAAGATAATTTTGACAATGAACTGAACAATGAACATGGGGTGCTACTCAACTTGAGATTAAACTGATTAATTCAGATTTCTACAGATAAACTAGGTATCTAAGTTCCTATTATAGTCAGTGGTGATCTAGGACTTAATGCAGTTACTCACACATAAGCACCTAGTGCTACCTGAGACACTCCAGTGTATCCAAGACATCTACGCAGGCCTGGCAGATATGGTACAAGTTCTGTGAAAGCCTGGTATTATTCCGTAGCCTCAGCTGGAGGCCAGAGGGATACTCTCAAGCAGCAAAACGAGCATTAAGCTTTTACAATGTATGAGGAACTAAATGAAGCCCCTAATCAAAGCAGTCAGTGGAATAAAGAGGGAGAGTCAGATGTCATTAAAGGCTTATTTTAAATGAGGTCCTAAATCTCTGTTCAGGGTAATGGGAGCACAGTCACAAAGCTCACATGTTGACAACAGATTTCACTACTGTGGGGCGGAAAATAATTAAAAATTTTCTTGTTACAAAAATTAATCCCTGGTTATAAGATTATTTAATTCAGAATGATAAAAAGGAAAATTTTAGCACTGCGTGCCTGACGGTTCTGTATCAAAAGAGTACGTGCCTGATTTTTTGAGGTACCACAGCTCCTACTGACTCCTGTGGGAGATGTAATCACCTAGTCCTTCAAATCTGTCCAGTGACTACTTGCAATTTTTCCCACAGTATAAGATGTTTTAAAGTACTTTTTAAAGGGATTTTTTGATTCCTTTGAGATTTATCTAGTCTTGTAGGACTTTTGGATGGGAGAGTGCAGTGAGAGAGATCATTTGTCTGTTCTGGGGAAGATGAATGCTCTCTGGACTCCACTGTACTGATGCACTGATTAAGAGTTCAGACCAGCTGCTTAAGTGTAGGCATTCAATGCCATTTGAGATGTTCTAGGGTACAAGTTCTAGTTTATGGTTGCTGAGGAAGAAGTGCAGGGCCCTTTTGTCCTGTGTTATATTTTAAGCCCTACGTGGATGTCCTAATTGAGGGTATTTCAGATACCATATTCACAAAGATTACATGCTGACACCTGAATTTGAGTGTCTTAATCTGCCCCAAATGGTTGATTCAGTTGCCTAAAAATAAGCATCTTTCTTCCTCTCAGATGCCCTAGGGTATTCTTCCTCATCTCCAACTGCCTCTTCAGAAAGTCTTGAGTCTCTAGGGTATCAGCCACTCCTACTAATTTTGCGCCATCAGCTTGCTGAGGGTGCACTCTATCCCTTCATCCAGGTCATTGATGAATCAATTGAACAGCATTGGACAAAGTATTGACCCCTGGGAGAGACCGCTAGCTACAGGCCTCCCACTAGACTTTGCGCCACTGAGCACAGCCCTCTGAGCTCTGCTATTCGGCTAGTTTCAGTCTACCTCACTGTCCGCTCATTTAACCTGCACTTCCTGAGCTTGCCTATGAGGATGTTATGGGAGACAGTGTCAAAAGCCCTGCTGAAGTCAAGGTAGACAACATCCACTGCTCTCCGCTCATCTACCCAGCCAGTCATTCCATCATAGAGGCCTAGGTTGGCTAAGCGTGATTTCCCCTTTGTGACTCCATGCTGACTACTCCTGATCATCTTCTCATTCATGTGCTTGGAAATGATTTCCAGGATGAGCTGTTCCACCACCTTCCCAGGGATCAAGGTGAGGCTAACTGGCCTGTAGTTCCCTGGATCTTCCTTCTTACCCTTTCGCATATAGAAGCACAATTTTTAAGCATTAGTAATAATACTAAATGCCCTTCTTCTGTCTGTACAAGTTTAGCCAAGGAGCAGTTGCATATTTAAAAAATTATTAATAATTTGAATTGAGCAAAGATTATTCTTTCTCTTTTCTTTTTGGGTAAACATTGAATTTTAAAAACTCCAGACATCCCTACATTTCAAAGAAGGAAAACTCCATTATTCTTCCAAGTACAAAAATAGAATCAGCTAAATCCTGAATGCTTAGGCAACATCCACTTGCGCTACCTTTTGTATATTAAGAAAATAATCAGTACTGTGGATTTTTTTTGTTTATTTTTAATCCAGACTTGAATAATAGTTGAATTTGCTAATGAGGTCTGCTGTTATCTAATTAAATGCAATAGAGTTAACTGATTTCATAGCATTTATTTTAATTTCTTCTCCTAGCACAGATGGAATTTATTCCCAACAATCACATTTAACAGAGCGATTCTATGGATTATTGCAATTTTCTTTTTAATTCTGAGATACAGTTATTATAGGGACATGGTATGAGAAGAAGGTAAAAGTAAGTAGGATAATCAGTACACAGTTAAAGTAATTTGGGAATTCAGGAAGGGTGGGTCACCAAAGTTAAAATTTGCATTGAAAATGGACAGAAGAGATTAAAAATAACTTAGATGCAGTTTAGACACCTAAATCTATGTATTTATTCCTCAAATCCATGTCTAACCTAAACTACTTTTTCTGTCAATGCCAAAACTATATAGATTTTAGATGGACTGGCAGAAGCCTCATGCTAAATGCCTCAATATGCTCTTGTGATAATTATCCTTAGAACATGCCTGTCATGTATGTACAGGTCTGAGTTCAGCAGGAAGCTGGTTATATGGTCTTTGGAGGAAGCAAATAGCCTACTCCCTGAGCACAGAATAAACCCAAGCCTTCTTTTACACAGCTGAGAGCTTCTGTCAGTGTATTATAGTGTAAAATAACCATATCCACTAAAAGAAAGGAATGACTTGATCCAGAATATAGCTCCAGGCTTTCAAGTTAAAGCATCACTGAGTACCACACATTGTATGTGCCACGGATGAAATTGAAAATCTGTATTTCAGAATACTTCTTATCTACCTGGTCTCTACCACTTTCTGTAATGCCTCACACTGGGGTGAGTGAATTTTAATTACACTAATAGGAATTCAGAGCATGCTTTAAAGAGTCTGCTTATTGTGTGTTATGTTAATCAGGACAGTTTTATTTATTTTTCTGAGGGGGGAAAAATAGAAGCAGATTATTGTGTAATTGCAAGGAGGTACTTCAGAGGGTGTTTTGTGTTGCTGTTAATGAGTATTTCAAGGTTGAAGCTTGACCCTGTGCCTCATCAGGCAGCCAAAAAGTGTAATAGTGACCTCTTAAACTATGCTCTGTTATGCTTTCTGTATAATAAGTTTTAAGACCCAAGTCTACATTTTGTTCTTTGTATTCTAATGAAAACTGTGATTTCCTTTTAAAGTGTGGATACTTTTTTTTAGTCTGGACTTTATAGACAATGAAACACAGCACCCAATTAAGCACATTTGTAATGTGTTTTTCTTCTATTTTTTCTTTCATGGTATCACAGTCTTCAAGAGGAAAAAACATTAGAGTGTTTTGCTATAAATTCTAGTTATATGCTGAGGCCTCTAAAAGGAGCATGCTGTGTAGAAGAGGTCTCTGCAGAAAACTGAAATACCCTGAGGTTAGAACATGAATCATTAGAAGATATGGTATGATTCATTGACATTTCTATGAGATGGATTTACAGGAGTATCATCCTGTCTCTGAGTTTACAGGGACTGCTACAATTCATAGACAGAAAAAAAACCCCATGAAGTTACTTACGGATCTCAGGAGCGAAAGAGGTACCCTGCACATTGTATAACTGTCCTTTTAAAAAGATTGACTTTTCGTTCTCTCTGGCCAGGAAGGAGAGAGTAGTGCTTCTTTCCCCAGCCTCATTTACCTTCAGGAAATGATATGGTGATTGCAGGTCTGTTTTAGCAACATGCATGGAGATCATCTGCAGGAACTGTCTTTCATATCCTTAAAATATGTTATATATTTATGAAACCTGGGTTTTCCTTTTTCTTTTTAAGTAATTTCAATAAATGCAGAATATGAAAATCTGAAATAAAACAAGAACACTGCCTTTTACTGATAAAGGCGAGGTTTAAATTTGCTTTAGGACTATGAACATTTTTGCTGTTGATCAACAACTGCAGCATATTGAATGGTGAGAGTGCTGGCCAAAACTCCTTTATATGTTCAATTTCACAAGCTGTTGGTAACAGCAGGTGATATATGTATTGCTGTGGAATAAGAGCCCTAATGTTTTTTTGTTACGCAGCAAGTCAGTGAAAAAGAGGAAATAGCTCTTGTTATGGGCCACCTAGATATATAGCTGTAACTAGTATTTTGTGAGAATTTACTCTGTACTTATGAAACTGTGCACCTTCATTATGGAGCTCGGAAACAAAACATATGTTGAATAAACCTTTTCTTTAACTTTCTTTGAAGATAGAAACTGCATTTCTGTTACAGTTTGCTAATATAAAATTTACTTTTTGATGGAAAGTGGTGGAGAAGGGCTGGAAATGTTTGTGGTCACTGAATTTCCAAGCTAACTAAATAAAAACTATCCAGTTTGACAGATGAAGATACCTGACCTAAATTTACTTTACTTTCAGAAGGATGTTAAAATTCGAAAGGACTGTCTTTTTTATATACACAAATCAGTTGCAACTTTTATAAGAGAAAAGTTGAACTAAATGCTGTTTGAATTGGCTCTCTTTGGAGTGATAACTTTGAGTATAATGTGAATATAATCTTTTGGAGTTTAGGTCATAGATGAAAACTCAATTTAAGCAACTGGATTTTAGGATTTGGGGTGTGTGCAGTGTAAAAGTAAATGTTTAAAAATACCATTCATGACTGAATTTTGCTTTAGTCTGGAGTGAATGCACTATATTAGTGTGGAGATAAAAATACAATGCCACAAATCCATAATCTAGATTATTTTTCATTTCTCAAGTGAGCTTTTTCTACAATTCACTGTGGAAAAGTATAGATATGGCAGAAGACATATTACAGGAACACAGTTCCCACAGGACTGGAGAAGACTTACTAAAATCTGGGTGACTAAAAAGCTCAGGTCCCATTGACTTCCAGTGGGACTTAAAGTCCTGTAGGCTGACTTAAAGTCCTGTAGGCTGATTTTGAAAACTCCATTTACTATCTATTTTTGTAAGTTTGTCAAAATTAGTCATTTTAGGGTGAAACAGGCAAAACCACTTATTGGGAGATTCGCTACTGACTTCAGGAGAGGGGAAGAATTAGATGAACTACCTTTGAAAAATCCACTTTTAAACTATTTTAGTTATCTTTCTAGTTGTTCCTCTTGTACCTCTTTTAAAAGATTTTTTATGAAGTACATTAAGTATATTAATCTGGTAATAGCAAGAAAGTAGTTGTAGGTCACAATCAAATAAAAACGTGTCTCTGAAGTGTTTTTCAGTATTTTTTCTACTGTAGTAGACAGTTTATTGGTTTTGCCAAACTTAACACTTCCTTTTTTCTTAATTGCAATACAGGAACTAGAATCCTGAACTGATGTAAGTTAGGTAAACTCCCTACAGTCAAGAAACAGTGATTTTACAGCAACTCAAACTTTCTTCTTGAGGCAGAGGAATGTTTATATGACAAGTCTTCCTATATAATGTGTAGGCATCACTTTAATTTGAAATCATCTCATATATTGAGAGGTTGCTCTCTTACTGTTAGCATCCTTGTGTGAGATGGAGCTTTAGACAAAATTATTTCCTCATTAGGACAAGTAACAACCCTTGGAGGTAACAGAAATATTATTCAGGGCTCAGTTTGTATCTTTTGCTTTTGGCCTCTGAACAATCCTGGGCCTGCAGAGGATGTCTTATATATCTGTCTTATGATCAGTGCAGTGGTTGCATGTCTGCTATCCTCATCTGCTCAGATCTACCATGGCATTTCCTCATTCCCAGGACATCCAAAGAAAATAGCTGATGATATCTGGCAGATCACTGTGGCTTCAGGCTGGCAACAGGATGGCAAGCTGTGCTGTAGAGGCTTCTGCTGATACAGAGTTTGAATGTACGCGGAACATGATCCTGGACCTAGGAACTCAAGAGTTTCCTTCTGTACATGCAACCTGCATGGGTCTAGGGTCTTTGGTGTAACAAATTTTCGAAGCCTCTTGCTATTTGTGGAGTAGACGGAATTGTTTCAGCTGAAGATGTTTTTAAAAGGCCTCCAAAGAGCAGAGCTGGCTGCTGGGTCTGATATATATCTTACAACTCAAGTAAAGATATGTTTTTTTAAGGAAATCAAAGGTGGACTTACAGGATAAACAGAAGAGGGGGTATGCTGTATCACACTGTGCAAAAGCTTAGCAATATCTAAGTTTTACATGAAATTGGCTGCTCTGCTGGAAGCCATCCAGTCTTATTAGCATGATGCTCTGTCTCAGCCAATATACTGTTTCTTAACAGTACTATTTATATTGCATAAAGCACTATGCTAGCATAACTGTTTTGCTTTCAGCACCAGAGACAACAGGTACCTATGCATTCTATCATACAGGACCTGCATAAGATTGTTGTATATTCTAAGGCCTATTCCACTTACCCTTGAATAATTAACCAAAACACCTAAATTAGAAATGTTCCTATACAAGCTCCCTAGGTAGGCAAATATAGTTGCCTATACAGAGAGACAGACCTCTTCAGAAGGCAGTTCAGTACGCCATCTTGATTTGCTTTTGAACGTTTCTCACCTGTGATTGATTTTTGAGGGAAACCATGATAAAGGTCACCTCAGCTGGATCCTTTGTGTTAACTAGTGGTTCAGGTTAATGAACCTGACATAATGGCCAAAGGGCTTCTTACCACTGTCATAAGGATGGGATCAAGAAATATGAAAGATAAAGCGGGGATCTTACCCAATGAGCTCCCTTAAAATATCTCTGTGTCTCCCATTTTTTAAGAGGTACTTTTTCTTGACATCTCTTGGCGCTCTCGGCCTCTTTTTGAGAGCTTGGCATGGCTCTGTTAGAAATACAGAGGTAACTGTTCCTTATTCCTAAATAACCCATGATCTGGCTTCTTGTTAGTACCTTAGTTAGGTTTTTTTCTCTAGTCAAATGGGACATAGTGTTGTAGAAGCATGTATTTATTTCTTCCACATACACAAAACTAAATAACTCTTAAGTATTATCTCTTCTGGACAGTCTTTTATGCCTGAAAATTTGCTAGGGGTAGCTGGGGATCTCTTCTTGTAATCATTTAAAAAGCTCTTATATGCTACTTTAATTTCTTTCTTATAAGTAAAGCTGATTTGTGCAAATAGCTACTGAAAGTGAATTGGGCAGATGATTGTTTTTCATGATGTCTAACATTGTTAGTGTTGATGATAACCTCTTTAGTGTACTGACTTTAAAACATCCCTCTAACAGCTAAGGATAAATATGTATCTTTTGCCTCTGAATAAAAGCAATTACTTTTAATTGTGGGATGTCTTTTTTAATGTGTTTTACATGACATTTGCTAATTTATTAATTAAAACTGCAGAGCCTGAGTCTCAGCTGTCTTTAGCTAAGGGGTTGTTACAGCTAACTGCTTCACTGCACAAATTGTTTTTAAGGGAAATGTTTTGTAAAGATTTATTAGTTGTTAACTATCATTTAAAGAAAGTACAAAAATGTTTTGTAACCTAAAGAAAAAACTGAGATTTCTGTGGTATTTTTGCTTTTGTTTTCCAAATTGAGACTTTAGTCAAGTCTAAGTCAAGGGAAGAGGATTCTGCATTAGAAATAAGTGTCAGTTTATCCTTCAACATACATCTAACATATAAACCCTATTTAGCTTGCAAGGTATCCTACAGGTCAGCTTCGACCTCTAGTGCCTTCCATGCGATGGCCTCTGACTATCTTTCCTTTCATCACAGATGCAAAGCCCATGGAGACTATGAGTACCAGTGTGTGGTATTCTAAACTGAACTTTAAACCACTAGGAAGTCTTTGAGAATAAAGCACAGAACCATAGTGAAGTTAGAAAATAATTAGTGAAGAGACAAGAGTAAGAATTCAGCAGCTTAGCTGTGACATTTCTCTTTGGCCCCAAGCAAACCCATTGCTGCTCTGTAATGTCAGTCTGCTTTTAGCTTCTTTGTGATTAAGGAATTTTACATTTTTCATACGTTTAGGCTGATATATTGTAGGCCAGTTTTGAAGGCTGAGGGTTATAAGTGCTCTGTTCAAATTATGCTATAAGTAACTAGCTTTCATCTTGAAAAGTCACATCATCAATTGCTAGATGCTTCCCTAGGTTTTCCTTTTTTCTCATTGAAAAGAGAGTTGTAATATTGGTCTGAAATTTGGCATTATGGAAATAAAACTTAGTATAAAAATCATTATTAATAGCTATAAACCAAGTAAGTGATACTTACAATTTATCAGTTTAGCTTCATTTTCCTATTATTCAGTATAGCTTTCATTAACCTATTGCATGTAAATAGAACTTTACTTCATTGAGTACACAGTGCTTCATGCTTGCACTTAAAGATGTTTAGATAGTGAATATTTATTCGTTATTTTAATTTAATTAATGGTCATTCCCTGGTTTGGTAACAGATGACAAGTGAAATGTAGCCCTAATTTATTAAGAATTTATTTCTCCTTGTAAAGCCAAATGTATGTTTTTAGAGTAGCAGTGGATTCAGACAAAGATCAAGAACGGAATTGGTTATTATTCATGATGATGTCTAAATTGAGGGCAGGGTATTCCTTACAGAGTGGCCAATAGTACTAGTAATAAAGTTATGCACACCATGGCTCCCTTCTAGCCAGTCTCCCTGGGTTTCATGTTGAAGGAAATGAGAGTGTACAGGTGTATGTTTCACATGCAGATACAGTTAGCACATACAGTTTAGATACACCCACAAAGTCCTCAAAAATTTCTGTTATGGCTTTGTTCTGATTTGCCCAGTGGACAATAAGGTAAATTTATTTTTTCTTAAACATATTGGACTTTTTGATCTGCATAGTTCAGTCTCTCTTTTGGATTTGGTTAGCCAAACCCTTCATGTGGAATTCCATGAGATTGTTTTTCCAAAAGCATATCAAGCGGACATCAAAAAGCATGCATCCTTCCCTTTAAAGATAGTGTGTATTAGATCACAAAATAATTTACTGAAAAAGTAAGTCTTACATCTACTTGAGAAAGATTTAATCAGAATACCTACCCACACCTACCATTGCCTTGCATGGGGAACCTTTTTGTTTAACCTTGCCTTCCAAGTCCTTGTGTGTTACTTCAGCTGCTGGTGTTTTCTTGCATTGCAACATCCTATAATACAAATTTCCTTGAACTTTCTCTGCCAGTAATTCCACTTCTGGTTGCATTTCCTTGACAGTACCTGTATTTTCAGTTGCAAGCTCGCTTCTGTAATTGAATTGTTAGGAGAAATGTGACTTGGCACTCACAACTGTGAATGCCAAGAACACCACTTCAGTTCCCCTGTGGAGGCCTCTGTGTTAGACTTCTCAGAGTTTACTCGTCAAGAAAATAAAGCTTGCCTTTCTATCTCTTTTTCTTTGCCAGAACAAATATTAAATATATTGCCTTTTTTAAATTGAAAATGTGGACTCACTGATGTCACATGAATGTCTATTAGACATCAGGGCTTAACTAACAGAGTTATAAATAAATGTGTAAATCAACTTCTGTATCCTACTTTCATGTCTCATAGTCAAATTTTTACAGTGTTTTTCAAATAAAGCTGAGCTGATATGAATACCTCCAATTACTTCATCAGAAGGACTGTGATTCCTTATAAGTGTTACATTTTAATTGTTGTGTCCATTCACATTGAATTATATTTATTATTTTGTTCATTATGACTATGTCTCTAATAGAAATCATTTTTGTATACTAATGTAGATGAAAATTGGGTATTCTATTAAATGATGCAGCAGCGCTGACTTCTAATTTTCTTTCAGTGTTCCAGAAACCATAATGCAAAATATGTGATTAAGTATCTTTATAGACCTTTACATTAATCTCTTTGTGGTGGTAAAAGGCCAGTAATAAGGAAAAAAACTGATGGAAAGAATTTGTTATGAGATGTTTGATTTCATCTCTTGTGACAAGCATCTAAAACTTCTGTATTGCACATATATAACACAAAGGCTGACAGAACAGATGTACTATTTCTTTATTCACAAGTGACTCTTTCTCATATGTGCTCATTTAAAGTGTTTCATATCTTTCCAGTGTGAACTTTATGCCATTCCCTATTGATAGCCAAATTTACATAAATTGCATCTTTTTGGCAGGAACAGAAACTTCAGTGCTATTACTTACAAATGATATTTGCACAATATTTGAATGTGTGAGTATATTTCATCCACCACATCCAAATTGTGGATGAAGACATAGGATGGGAAGGAATTACATTGATCAGAGTCCTGTTCTCCAACCATGCAACAGATACCTGCATTAGAAGGATCTCACAGAGCACCTGTTCCACCCGCCACAGAACAGCAACACCCTGTATGAATATTTTCTTCCCTAAAACTCTGAGGAGAGCTATTATTATTATATCATTAAAAACAAAAACCTATTTCTGGCACCTGGAAGTGGAAGTGGGTTTCTTATGATTGACTGAAAACTTCTAGCATCTCAGGAAATTTACTTTTCAGCTCTTGTGATGCTTGTCTTCCTTATCATTAACTGTGTAACTATGTGTAATATAAAACATACAGCTTTATGCTATACAGGAATTGTTAGCACAAATGTCATACCCCAATAATACCAATGGTGGGGTATACCAAAATGGCTTTAACAAAGCGTTTTTCAAAGTGTTTTTTTCCTTTTTTTCATTTTCAAAGAGGAATTTAATAAAAGCTAAGTAGAAATTTCTAGCTTCCACTCTGAGTATGTGAGTCCGTGGATTTTTTGCCGAAGTTTTTTACGATCTGAAATATTCAATATGTTTAGTAGTGATCTTTTCAGGCAACAGCTGGTAATATCTGTCATTTAATATATTTTTCTTCACTTGACATCATTATCAGAAGTTTGGAGACTGAGAATTTGATACTAAATACAATACTAACATACTGAATGCTCTGAAATGAGACTTCGTAAAAAGATTATATTTTTTATTATATTATTTATTTATTATATTTATAGTTATCTTTCAAGTTGGAAATTCCTTCAATCATTTTCAGTAACGTGTTTGAGCGGATTTCCTACTAATTGCCATAATAGGAATATTTGAAATCAGAAGATCACTTCAACCCCAAGGTTTTAGTGGTTTCCTTTCGTTGTTACCAATGAATCTGTTGTCATACTGTTGCTGCATGCCTTTTGGCACCAGGCTTTTAGAAAGTCATCACTCCGGTGGTGTAGGCAAGGAGTTTTAAGTTGCAGTACATTAGCTAAAAACTCTTTAATAATGCATGAATTTCACTAACAATAGGAAATTCAAAGAATAAGAAACTATTTTGTATCAGATAAGAATATCAAGAGACATCTGGAAAATGAAGTTCATTTGGATGAGATGTGTTGCATGTCTAGGATGTGTCATGGAAGGGGCTGCACTAATGTCTGCCTCATGATTTTGAACATGTCCTGGCACTCAGTGTCAGGTATGATAGAAATTTTATTTATCTTTTCAAACATTTTTGGACCCCTGAGTCCACACACATCATGTTATTCAAGTAGCAATATTAAAGCAACCTGTTTCCTCTCTTCTTTTTTTTTCTCCATTCACTACTTGGAATCAGAAGCTTTTAAGATTTCACCCATCCTCATGAGCCAAATAGACATGCTGAATGACATCTGTAAAGTTCATTGTCATCCTGAGATCTTCCTATTCTATCTCTTGATTTCTCTCTAGTTTCCCCCCTTCCACTGTAATTGCAAGATTTACTGTACCAGTATAAATTCAGAACCTCAGAAAAATTGCCCATATTTGTAGCTAATGCTATTTCAAAATCTCTGAAATTGAGCATTCTGTATAAGGTTGTTCTCTGCTTTATTTTATTTTCTATCTTCATGTGTCTAGTCGGTTGCCCCTTTCAGTATAATCGTACCGTTTATGGAAAATTACTGATTCACTTTTTGGTATATAAATAAGTTCATCACTTGGAACACAGTGTATACTGACACTTTACATCTCAGTTTTACTGACATCTTTCTTTCACAGAGGATTGAGGTGTACAAAATTGTCATTTGTACTTAATGGCTTCATTACAGCAGACTATTAAAAGCAAATGCAATTTTTGTACCAAACTTTTTCTGATAAAATATAAAAAGTTATCAGTAGTCAGTTTCATGAATTTTACCAAACTTCTATTTTTTTCATTCTATGATGACTTTATTTTCCAGATTACCAAAAAAAGCACATTAAAAATTTTACCCAGCTCTATAGATTATATTTCTGTAAAATTATATATAACATATTTCCACAAAAAAAAGAGCTTCACAGCTACACAGTGAGTGCTTCTTTTCTGTGAACTTACTATCTGAGGATCTGATTCATTAGACTTGTCTGCACACTAGAACATGCACTGATTTCAAATGAGAGCTATGTGTGAACTGTTTAAAGGCAAGGTCTTCTGGTAGACATTTCGCCATACAAGAAAGTGTATTTGAAAGGATGCAGAATTGCATTTGGTGGATGTTGGATGAAAAAGTTATTGAGAGAACTTCCAGAAGAAATGATTTCAAGAAGGGATTGAGAGCTTTTTAGTTATATTTTACAACAAAATATTGCCAGTCATCTGTAGAAAATCTAATTTTACCACAAAAAAGCAGGAGGAAGGGTAGTATTCTAAACATCTTTTTGTTGCTGTTACTGTCAAAGCCCAGTGTTTCAAAATCTGAGTCAGTGGAGCAAAAGCAGTCAAATGAGTATAAAAGGTTGTCTGCCTTCCATCACCATTTCAAGTAGCATCTTGTCAGTATAGTTTAGAGGTTTTCCAACGCCCATAACACCCTTTATTACATACTCAGTGAATGAAGTAACACACACTTGAGCTTATTAATATTACTGTGATGTCAGAGCAATCAAGTATTATTTTCAGCAGACTGTACATCTTTTCACACTTGAAATTTATACTTGCCACTTCCTGTCTTGGCCCTTCTCTTGTAATGAGATGCAGCTATCTAGCCCCATTTTCCTAAACCCTCTGGATGTGGATCCTTCCACTTGGTCTTTAAAAGTACTTGGATAGTACTCTTCTTATCCTACCTTTCATTGGGTTGTCACATTTTAAGTCAATATGAACTGACATAGCTTCTGAAGGGGACAATTCTTCCTTTCCCTTGCCCAACATAGCTGCATGTTTCGTATCAGCATATACATTTGTATGGCCATGCAGTGAGCTTAATCAGGCAACTGATGCAAGTTAAAACTGACATATTTGGAGGGTTTCCTTTAGTGCTAGTTAATTTTCAGATTCATCTCTCTGCCTGGCTGCACAAGCTTTTGTGAGGGCAAAAAAGTGGGCACAGGGACAAAGGAAAGACAACTCTGCATCTTTTAGTAGCAGTGCAAGTTAATAATGCTTCAGGTGTTTGTGAAACTGGTATCAGCATGAAAACCTACAAGATCTCGATTAATCTTGCCTTCCTTCCTCCTGCATTTACTGATCAGAGTAGAGAATTATATCAATTTGTATAGGGACAGAATCAACAGGAAGTAGGTGAAACAAGTAGCCAAAAGCATACAGAAAGGCTCTGACAGGTTCTGTTGGATGAGCCGATTGAGTTAATTTACTCTTCAGCTTCATGGTAGCTAGATCTGACACAGGATGGCAGTGGGAACCTGCATGAGAGGAGTGGATGGGAGGAGGGGCTCCCCTTTTGGCCACAGCACTTAGTGTAGCTTGAAGATCAATCTCCTGAGAGCTCAATTCTTTGGCAGCTCTAAATCCAACCTGCCAGAATCCCACCTACCCTTCTCAAAGCGCATCCCATGTCATCATTTTTGCCATGCTAGTGTGTGTTCAGCCATGAACGTATTTTGAAATATGATTAGATTTTGTGAAGAGGTCAACCAAACTTGTAATTTCTTCCCAGAAAGGAAGAAGAAAAGAATCACAGTGTGATTTTGTCGTTGAAATACCACCTGGATTCTTCAGTTCTAAAAGGCTGAGAATTGCCATAATATCACAAGAAAGAAGGAAGTAAAAAATGATGTCAGGAGCAATAAGCATCTGTTTTTTTAACAATAAAATGAAAATTATAATAATGATATGGAAAGTAAAGGATTTTATTTGTTTAAAGTCCTATATATGAATATACTTTAACCTCCAGTATGTGCAATCTGTTTCAGTACATATTTGCTCTTTGCTATTTGAGATTTTTAACATCTCCTGTAGACAAGAGAAAAAAAATCATGTAATTTTCTTTAAGTTATATCAGAATTTTAACACGCTATATGTTTGGTCTCATTATGATCAGAAAGGAATTTCGAAGTTGTCACGTGACGTTGTACTATCACAACCAAGAGACTGACTTTGTGTTGTGATCAGTCATACAAAAAGAGACTGTTTCTCATTTTTCACACGTTTGAAGAATACATGAAAACGAGCACAGCAAATCAAAATCAACCTCTTCTCATACTAATAATGAAACAGCTGAGTATGGTGTCAGTTATCAAACTGCACGTGTAGCTTTTATTCTGTGCTGAATAAAGCAGTGGTAGGGCTTGAAGCTATCCAGTATGAAACAAAACTGACCCATCCAAGTTTGTTTGTAAAAAACTTGGTAATCATAGCACAGAAATATAATTAGTACATTTTGTAAAGAACTGATAAAAATCTTAAAAAGAGCTATAGTTAGACTTTAGTAGTTTCATTTTTATTGAGGTAGAATAGCCAGTATCTTTGTTTCATACAAACATTTGATTGATAGGCATATCTGTAGCACTATGACAACACAGCATCTTTCTGTGTTACTTTAATTACACCTATCCACATGCAGTGAATGCATACAAAAAATCTTAGGTTAATGGTTGTTAAATTCCAAAGTAGAAGTTTTATCTATTTTGTAGAGAAAACCTAAATGACTTATCAGTTACTTGCCATGTACGGCTTCAGGGATTTTGACAGAATGACTTTTTATATGGTGTCTGCTTATGGTTGCTATTGAATTCTGCTCTTGAGGTAGCATACAAGATCTTGGTGAAGAAAACCTATTGCTTTGGGGATGTGATTTCTCTGAGAAATGGGTGATAAATAATAATTATAGAAAGCAAAGAAGGCTGCAGCATATAGGCTGTATGATCATAATCCCCAGTGCAGCATGGCCCTATTGCATTTGTGAGATTAGAACTGGTCTGGTTTTATTGTAAAGAGTGCAATAAATCAATTTTGAAAATGTCAGGCCAAATCATCTGTGCCAACTATTAAACATCAATTACTTTGCAAAGAACCAGAACCAGAATTACAATATTTATTTTAGACACCGTCATTTGAAACTTCATAAAAAAGAAAAAAGAACCAGCAATAAGTTCAGAAGATCTAGCTATACTGGAAAAGAAGAAGAGTGTGAATGAGAAGGAAAGATAAAGCTGCACTGAATAATACCTTTTTTTCTGTTAGTCATCACAGCTCAGGGAATTTGGGGGGACAGACTTAGCTGAAGTCCTAAATATGGGCTTTTCCCATCATCTTTCCAGTATATTTTCAGGTTAAGTGGTTGATGATTTGATTGAGTATATTGATAATATAAAGCTGGGTCATCTTCTGTGTTACCTTTTGATGTGGGGCTCAAACCATTCGCTCTACAGATATTTTAGTTTTCTTCCCTGGCTCCAGTTTGGAGTGGTTCTTTAATTCCCCTGGGAAGAAAACCTGAGCACAGAAGAAAACTTAGTTCACTCAATAGTGTCATGCTTGGGAGAAACTACTGGAAGCCAGAAGGGACCAAGGCACTGATTTCTGCTCGATGAAATCTCACCCTTTCCCAATCTTCATGGCATGGGAATTTTCCTGGCAGCCAGTAGCTCAGCCGTGATGGTCATTATCCAAATGATGAGCTGGTGCACTTCCAATCTATAAAAAAGTTGAAGGCTGCAGAAAAAAAGTCTCTAAAACATTCCCATTTGGGAATATAGGTTTATATGCTATATCAAGCATATATACATGCTAGGTATATATGCTATGAAGCTATACCAGATATTTGACTGTAAAATCATTGCCAAGACCCTAGCAAGGCCTACAGATCAACAGTTTTCATATCAGGCTGCCCTGAACCACCTAATCTTGATGGATCAACCTCTGGGAGCAGTGCAGAGGGGTAATAATATTGCCCTTTTCAAATAAGAACATTAGCTAAACGTAAAAGACAGACAGTGCTTATGAGGTTTTTAGTGTTTGGGAGAGGGCCCAGCTTACACTGCACATGTTTGGGGGGATTACAGGGACCTTGCTTATATCATCTGTCTATGTACATGCACATGTGTGCATTGATGAAAAACTACCTTATGGCAATTTTGGAGATGTGGGGCCCTGTTAATAGATAGCCTGTTTTTTTCTGTGTAAGTGGGAAAAGCAGGGAGGACCTTCTGTTCTGGGGAAGCAGGGCAGAAGATAAAGTGTGAGGGCTATTGGTGGTAGCTGTAGTGGTGCTGTCTCCAGACTATGTGTGCACATGCACTTGTTACATGGTGTCATTCACCTGTCTTCCTTCATGAATACCAGGGTCACTGGCAGCAGTTGCCCTGAGCTTTATTCCAATGAGCTTGAAGTTTCGATTTCATGCAGTCCTGCCTATGGTATGGTTCTCCAGACTCCTCTCACAAAAAATGCATGGTGCAATAAGCCACGATGTTGGTTACAGGGATATAGGCATCTTAAGTCTTCCTGAGACTCCTTCAGTGTCCAGTCCATTGCCTGAAGGCCTACATTCATTTTCAGCTTTACATGAGTTTAGTGCTGGCTGAAAACTGCAGGTATCCAGACACATCTGTATGCACAGAACAGCAGGAAGATATTGTTGACAATGTGCACTGGTACTCTGATAACACGGAGGCTGATGTTTTTTGAGGGAAATGGAAGCTAATGTGTCTCTGCTAGAAGACCCAGGAGTTGAAAGAAACTCAGGTATCTTGAATCTGGTAGTAGATGGTGTCCATTATGCAAATTGATTTGAGTGTCCTACCTGGAGTTTTGGAATTCCATCTGAGTTGAGGCCTCCCTGATGCTGCTGGGGATGTGATTGATGCAGACCATGTAAGTATAAAGGCATGAAGACCAATGTTTTTAGACTTCAGGCACCACCAGGACCAGGTTGAATTTGGTCACCCCAAAAGGCTGTTCATTGAGTGCTAAGAATCAAAGTTTGACAGATTGTAATAGTGGCATCATTTTCTCAATAGACAAGGGTTTCTGGAAAGCAGAAAGTTCAGGCTGAAGAGTGTGGTCCAAGAAAAGGACCTTGAATGTTGCCATTTCTGTAACTGTAATTACGGAATTGTTATGTCTTGTAATTACCGCTGTTCTTCTCAGCTGTGCAGAATAAGATCCTGCATATAGGTACAGATCACCCTTGCACCAAATGTCATGTCAATCATAGAGGGACTCCCTCATCAGGAAGGTAATGTGAAATGTCCCCAGCAGATATTCCTTTATTTCTTGTCAGGTCTTAGAGCACTTGTTGCTTCAGGATGCAAGATCCATCCTTTCTGTGAAGGCTTGTCCTGGACTGCTACTATTGGAAGCTCTGGTTCCATGGCAAACATAAATATGAATAGTAGAAAACAGCAGAAAAAGCGGAGCAGAAATAGCAAGATGTGTTCAGAGTGTGTATTGAACAGCAGCATTGTATGATGCATGCGGTTGAGATCATATGTGTGTGAAGTAGATGAATAATGACATTGTGATATAGTAGAAATGCCTATGCTATGTCAGTGTGAAGTGTTACTAGATTCTTTGTTGTGCCAGCATGTGCCCAATGCCTACTCTCCAAAATACAGTATGGATATAGAGAGGCCAGGTCTGTGGAACCAGTCTTAGATGGCCTCTAGGCTTGGGGGCGAAGGCATGCTCCCTAGCACAAATAATGAAGCCAGTATAAATGTAGCATTTCTCTGTTCTGGGGACCATAACCATCTATCTCTCATTTCAAATGTGGGGTCTCCTTCATCCAGGTATTATGGGACTATGCCTCCTGCGAGGTGAAGACTCTATATAAAAAAGTACTGCTACATTTGTAGCTGCATGCCAAGTGTCAACTGATCTTCAAAGACCACAAGATATCTATTCTGCACACTGTAGCTCATAGATATCAGCTGCCCTGCGTTTCTCTTTTCCATAGACTATTGCTGACCAAGAGTGCAGCTACCACAGGTTTCAGGCTCAGTCTAGCAACCAAACTACTCACCTGTGCAAAAGGGAATCTTGTGCCTTGCTCTTTCTCAGGGAAAGCTTGGGATGTAGATGACATGAGTTTAGGAGATGGATGTGAGGTAGGACAGTGGAGGTGGTAGGGTAGACATCAAGCTTTATTATGTTTTGGTAAAATAATGATAGGTGAAAATGGGAGAGACAATGTGAGGATCCAGATGGGGTTTAGATGTGGGGTTTTAGATTTTGAAAGGAAAAGGGGAAGATAAGTATTTCAGAAGGAAAAATGTAGAGCTTCATGTCAGTCTTGTGTGTGGTCTCACGTTGTCTAATGTTTGTCCTGAACATCATGGTCATTTTTCCTGTTTATGTGGCCCAGAGTACTTTTTCTGCAGGAGGCTATCATCATATGTCATCAGGAGTGTCATTTTTCTTTTTTATAGACCACAGAGGGAAAAAAAATTAAACATTTCAGATTTGAGACTATAGACTCATATCATTTTATCAGAGTGGGATCTATTAATGTCAGGAAAATCATATTTATTTTTGGAAGCAGAGTTTCAAAAACCCTGGTGTGATAGAATAAACTGTATCAATAACAAAATGTTAGTTGTTTCAAACATAAAACATTTTAAGATCATTATTTGTTCTTTACAAACAATTGTGCCTCTGTTGTGTTTCTTTGAGATGATTACATGGTGATTTTTTTAGATCAGACCTGCAGTTTCATTTTGCTTCATGTTGAGAGGTTGAAATCAAACATATAATATGTATGTTCAGGTGATCCAGCAAACTGAATTATTTTACTCTGTTATTTACTCGTGTTTTGTGGTTAAATTGAAGCCCTAATTATTTGGTAAGATAATCATTTCAAAGCTTTCCTCAGGATTTATGTCTGTTGCCAGTAATCTTCACTTGATGAATTGATAAGCAGTGGTTAAAACAAATATCTTCAGCTCTAAAATTATTTAATAATAATTTATATTATATTTAGAAATCTATATTTATTCAGTTATTTATTTTTATGCACAGTGAGCTAGTAAGAAAGGTGTTCTTAGAACTGTCATCACAAAAAATTACTTTTTCAAGATTAGTAAAAGGAACTGAAGGGCGAACATAACTTTAATTTGCTGAATAATGATCTTGGGATACAATAATGTCTTCCCTTTGCTGTTCTGGTAACATGAATGGGAGTTATTTACATGTATTTGGAGGCCTATTTTCCCCAACCAGATCGAACATTTTGTATTCGTTTCTGCTTAAATAGGCATCTTAGAATAGTGCCTTTTCCTTATTTAGATATGGGAAGGCAGAGAGGAGAATTAATTTCAGATGGCTTTAAGCAAATGTTAGAAAGGTTAACATTCACAGACTTCCAAATATATTTTGGGCAGCTGACATTTCCAAATACTAAGCTTTTTACTTTAGTTGAATTACAGTGCTGGGCAGAAAGCAAGGGATGGATGAAATGAAATATGCCATTCAGATACAGAAAAGAAGGGGAAACCTGCTTGTAACTATTACAGAGAATAAAAGGTAAAATTGAAAGCCTCTGCTACAAGCTGAATGTTCTGTTTGAGACATTTCACATGGACCTGATATATTTTATGTATGAGAAATGCTTGGAAACTTTTTCTCTCACCAGAATATCTCCAAGAATAATTTATTTTCAGATGAAGAAACTGCCTATTTAAATGACAGAAAGATGTAGGTTAAACTTCCACAAAACCATGTTGCAAGCTGAACCCGAACAGCAGGCAGTGTTAATAACTGGACTAACATGTCTGAGTACCACTTTGGAATTAAGTTAGAGCCAATCTGTTAATTTTTTTGTTTTAATATGGATATGCCTGTATCATGCATACCTATTGTGTGGAAAGTGAGTATGCATCACCTACATGCATATGATACATGTGGGTATATATAAGATAAATATGGTAATGGCTGAGATACAAAAAATTAGCAGATATTTCTCACTACAGTACAGATACATGTCAATCTTTGACCTAATTAAATACAATGTAATGAAGAGTTCCTCAGCAGAACTGCATCTAAATGTGTAAATAAGTTCATTTTTACAACAAAAGGTAGATTTTGCCTGAATAAATGTGTATTACAAATGTTGATTCCTTCAGTAACATGGATTTGCTAATCAGTCATGACCAATGTTTTTGGCCTTCTAAGAAACTGGAGCTTATGCAGTGACACTGTATGTCTGCCAGTACTTTGGATAACTCCTGACCTATTAGCCTTCTTCAATCATATTTAATAAAGGAATAGATGTCATTCAGCCATGGGACATTGTGAAGATTATTTTACTTATGTACCAAAAAGAAAGAGAGGGAGTTAGAGGTATTGAAGCAGGAGGACCTACTGCTATAGGGAGCTGGTGGTATTGTAAGGAGGATTTGATGATGGAAAAGTACTACAGTTATGTCAAGCAGGAGATGGGGATATGGGGAGAACCTGACATTATTGTTGTGAGATGGGGAACTGGCAGAGGGGACTAGAAGAGTTGAAGTGTGGTTGGATAAGGATAGGGTGGAGGGAAAATCTGGTTTTACTCCAGTGAACACTAGCAAATAGGAAGGTGGACATAAGTTCATGGAAGACCAGGCTTGCTTAGTTTAATGGACCAACGTAGAAGCCTTTCATTTGTAAGATAGAGATAACAATGGCATGAGCAGTAAAATTTCCAGCATTAAGATACTGCCTTCTACAAACAAAATTAAAGAGTGCTTCTGTCCTACATTCATAGAATTTGGCTATGAGTTTGGGGGGGTGGGTCAAGCCTAAGAACCATGGACAGTTGCATCATATCACAAGGCACTTAAATAATTCAACATTTCAAAATACAAATATTTGGCATTTTCTTTCAGGAATAATTAGTCTTTGTTTAAACATCACTGCATAAGAATATATAAGCAGCCCATGAACCAAGAACTCATGTGAGGTATCTGCTTAGCCAAGTAACGGCTGAAACCACTCGGCTACCAAAGCAACCTTCTCATGTGTTTACTATCCCCATTCCTATGAATCTTACATTCTTTGCTGAGCTGTGAAAAAAGTTCAAAAAGTAGAATGAAGAGTACTGTGCAAATATAATGTGATACAGTAGTCAGAGTCCTACGAGTGAGTGCATGTTTTAATTAACTGTTTATCTGGAGGAATACTGATAGGTTTATAAAAGGTGATTCCTGGTGATAGAATCTCCAGTGGACAATTAAACTTTGGAGAAAATGATGGGATTTTACACTCCCTTTCTCTACACAACATTTCCTATGAACTATTCTAGACAGCTGTAAGCTTAGTATACTGATACCAAATTATTGCCGTGTGCTGCCTACAGAGCTCAGTTACCTAACTTTGTTCTGCTGGAGGTGGGTTCTGGCTTTAAGGGACCTGCATTTGGTTTGGCCCTGTATGTCTTTTGCAGAACTCCACTTATGGTACAATCAGAAGAACGCTATGAGAAGAATATTGTTCTCTTATTAATTCACAAATGCTTCCAATTACTTTTTACAGGAAGCTGTTTAGACTGTTAAGCTTATGGAACCAGAGACTTCTTCCTTCCTTCTTTCCTTGCTATATGTGTCACAACGAAAGATAAATCTTGGAATGTATAGGCATAAATGGAATACAATTAGTAGTTCTCCAGCTTAATCTTCACTAGTTTTTACATCCATTCTTCTTATGGCTGATTGAGATTCAGGGTTTGTCTTTTTTGAGATAAAAAAATCCAGATTTTGGCGGTAATGTTGCAGTGTGTCAGCTAGTATTTCCTTGCATGCTTTGTTTTCAGCAGTGCTGAGAGCACAAGATTTGATGAATACGTTTGTTTAAACAAACATATTTCTTATAAAAGGTGAAAAATACTGTCCATATAAAAGCCGAGAAATACTCTAAAGCTCAGATCTTCTAAGGTAGTTAAGTACATAATTCATAGAGATAGATTTGAAGCATAGGCTTAAATATTTTGTTGAATTATGGTCTAAATACGGCTGAACATATGTCTGCTTCTTAGGAGCAGGAGCACTACAGAATGGTAGAGAGGGCTAGGCTAACGGTTGGGTGCTAACTTTCTGAACAGCATAGCTCAAAGAGAACAACATACATGTAATATCAAAGCAGGGTGGAAACTTGTGACAAGAGCCTCCAAGCCCACTGTTGGGGACTGAAAAAGAGAAGTCATTCTGCAGTATATTTTTGCTTCTATGGCAAATGGAGGCGTTGTTGTACTACTGAAGTTTAAATATTTAATGAAGACATGTCCAAGATGTGAGCGAAGGTTACTATCAGCTTACTCTTCAGTAAAAAATAATCATGGGTACAACCTCTGTCTGCATTCTTTCTAAATACCGTAATTAGCAGCGCGTTGACTTTTATAACATACATTCTGAAATTCCACAATGAAACGTTAAGGACATCATTGCTGTAAATGATATGCTTATTTTCCTTTTTCAAAAAGGTACTTACTTGATACAACAATGAACAAAAGGAGTTGCCAGTTAAGTGTCATGTTCTTTTTTGGCTCAGTTGTGTGATAAGACTTCATTTTCACTTCTGGTCTCAGTTGTTGCTGATGAAATAGGGTGTGAATGATGGTCTTGGCTATTTCCATTTGGGAAATGAGATTTATGCCAGATGATGGAAATAAGAGCAATCAAACTATATTTCTGATAAGACAATGCAATGGTGTAATCAAACTGAAATGTTTAAATTCTTCATTTTGGTTGATGTTCTTTGTCTTCTACATGAAAATCTTTTTTTCTTTGAAAATCTTTTAGTCAAAATACAATTTTCTGTTAAACTGTGTATTGAAAGAAAAATCCGAAGATAAGAAACAGGAGCAGAATGAGATGTGAAATGACATAAAAACACAGGAGAGATTAAGATCATCTAAAATGGACACTTGTATAATATACTATTTTATATATAGTATATATGTAATATATTCATAACATGTATATATATACATTTATATATACATGTATACTATTCAAGTCATGAATCTTATCTGATCAAAAGGATCAGTTTTGCTCTTTAGGAAATAGATTATGCCATGTTAATGTTATGTATTGTTACAGCTGGCCATTGGGAGAAAGCTGTAGATTCATCTTCCTGAAAGAAATCTTAAAGCAAGCTAGCGACAGCTACCTTGTGAAAGGGCTGATGAAAGAAATAGCTATTCTCTAGTCCCTGCTATCCAGGTTTGCTTATGCAGGTAAGTATATACAGTGAGGGCCTGAAGCAGGCATATGACCACTGAAAGCAAACTGTCAATTTATGTTTGTTCCTTTATGATCTTTTTACCGGATATTTATCTTGGTTGTTATAGAGAGAGCTAATACCATGTGCAATGTGTCAGTAACATTATAAAGTATTAATTAACATAAGTATCTTCTACAGTGAATGAAGCTTGTGACTATAAGCTTTCCCTCCAAAGCACAATACACAAACATTGATACGAAAAGGAGAGGGAAGGTATACATGAGAGATAAAGCTGATATAGAAAATGGGGAAAGGAAGGATGGCAGGAAGGAAGGAAGAATGGGGAGTCAAATGGGAGATCAAAAAGAGAAAAAATGCAGAAAAGTACAAATAGGAAAAGAGGAGAAGAACAGAAGATGCCAAAGACTTAGGAACGTTAGAAGGCTTCAGGGTGACTGGACTGTTCTGGTTGGTACTTTAGGAAAGAAGAGTGCTAAGGAGCCAGAGGAAAGGAAATGAATGAGCGTTGATGTCCAGTTGGAGCATATGTATGTTCTTGTGCAGGCTAAGGGCAAGAGAAAGCACTAAGAGCAAGTTACTCTTGCCAAAATGTTTTATTCTGGTGTTAGTAAATGCACGTTTACTAACTGTTGGGGAGTTACAGTGAGGTCACGAGCCGCACTTAGTAATGTTAATTAGGATGGGGAAAGATGGCAAGGAGCACTACAGTTCTGTGAAATCCTCTAATAAATCAGGTTGCCTCATTTTAGTAGTTATTTTGTCCCACTATCTTTATATTGAAAAACATTAGAAGGTTTGTTACTAATTTTATTATGAAGAGTTGTATGTACAGTTTATAAAGTTCAAGGATAGGAAAGTGTTTGTTGATGGGGGAAGACTAAGTTTTTGAACTTACTGGCTGAGGCTTGAGAGCAGGGAGCTGCCAATTTTTCCTGGTCCAACAGTTGCATTTTTGTTTCTGTTTTTTTGAAATTTTCCTTTCCCTCTTTCCTTTTGCACAGCTATTTGTTTGCTTGGATTTCCTGAACTACAGTGACCTTACTTTATGCCTCAGAGCATCCCCTATGTTCAGTGGTACTTGTACTTTGTCAGACCTGCTCTGTTCATCTGTAATACTTGAAAACATTGTATAAGGAAACATGGGGCTTGACTCTGCAGCACTCATGTTTCTAAAATTCTTTCTGCACAGAGAATGCAGCCTTGGAGAGAAAAGAAAAAGACTTTCACTCTGCACTTTCGGTAAAGCTGTTCCACTACTGCTGTAGCAATGCTAAGATTCTGGTGATTCCTGTGCCTCTTTGGTCTGTTCTGTTCTTCTAGCAAGAATGCACTTTGACTACATATATGAGATCAATTAATCATTATGAAAGATATTCTGCATAGTTTTAGGACCAGACTTCTTGTTTTTACACTTTCTGTTCTGCACATATCTGCCTTACATAACGCTTCAAAAGGCTTGTTCTTGTGCAATACTTGCTGGAGTCTGCTTACAGCTTAGTAGGATCCTATCATGCTCCAGATCTTACCCCTACATTTTACTGCTACCTTTGCCAAAGGCACTGTGGAAATGCTGGAATTTTATGAGACTAAGGGAGTAGGAGTTCTCTTCAGAACTAGGCTTTATTTTTTGAAACATTTACTGTATAAAATTGATAAAAGCCCTGTCTGATAAGAATCCTCTAGATGAATCTATTAAGGCATTGATGTGCAGTGGATATTCTTTAATATTAACATTTGAATTGTGGTGCATTATTAAAAGAAATGTAACTCTCAATTGATTAAGCATCTGATACAGGATTTGTTCCTGTCAGGTTTTACTTTGTTCACTTTTCAGAATTTTATGTTCTACTTGAGCTGTTGCAGCAAGTTTACACAGCCTAAGTCTTTTCTTGCTTCTTGCCATTCCTGTTGCTGTTTAGAGTACTCAATTTGTGTGTGTTGTCTGTAACAGCCTGGAGTGACTAGAAGAATTGAGACACTAAGAACCAAGGAAGACCATTGAGTTTTATTTTTATTACAGAATGCAATATGCAAAAATATACATTATTTTAGCAAAAGGACTGACTCTGAATAGGTTGTCTTTAAGAATATCCAAAATCATTTTATTCCATTATAATCTGTACTTTCATACTTCGCTCAGTCATTAAATATTGGTCTGATGTTTGCCAGGCAGGATATGAATGGCCTTAATTATTGGACTATTTCATGATTGTAGGATGCCTGGAATGTAACTGGCTTCCTAAACACTTTGAACTGTCACAAGGTATATATGTCTAAAATGCTGTGTGTTTGTGTGTGTGTGTAAAATTTATCTGTGAGAGGAAGAAAGAAGAAATGACATTAATGGTTTGAGTGGGATTAGAACCCTTTTGTTCTAGAACATGAATTGTTGATTATGTGCCTATACTAGCTGCCATTCAAGTCAATAAATAATGTTCAAAGAGATTTGAGTTTGGCTCTAATTGCTGCTTAGGGATAGGCTAACAAAACTACTACCTACGTTCTCAGTATAATGTTGTGACTTCATTTTACACAGTCCGCTGCAGTGTATCTTATGTTATTACAGAAGGACATTAAGTTATGTCTGAGCTAACGTGTGTGTGCTGGTTTATTCACCAAATGTGTTTGGCACGTCTATTTCAACCCTCACCAAAGAAAATTTCTTTGCTCCTGGCCTAGGGCTATAAGGAAACTTCTGTGGTCACATTTTTTGTATTGTTGTCCTTTGGAGAGAAATGCTTAGCGCTTCTGCGAATATGATATCCAGTTTTTTGAACCACCAGCCTGGTCAGAATCCTGTGAGCCCTGATCATGGTTGCTGTCATTTGGTTTAGAGTTCGAAGTTGGGAGTTGACAGATTTGTTTGCTGTGGTTATGTATGCTGTTGTGAGCATTCTCCTACGTCACTGATTTAGGTAGGATCATGTTTTTAATTTTTAGCAGTGTTTGCACTTATGTTGACCACAGGCTTGTACATTTGGAGATTATACATGACAGTAATTCACTCCTTTTCTCTTTAGGTATATAAGCACTGACTGCACAGATTTGCGATGTCTCATTTTTTTTTCCTTTTTGATTTCCAGTACGTGGCATCCATGCATAATAAAGCTCTGCGAGTCTTTTCTAGTCGGAGTGGTTTTATATTTCATTCAAGAGAAAATGGTATCTCAGTACTAATCTAGATTATTAAATAAAAAAAATGATAATATTTTGAATTCCAGCTGCTCAATATACTTCTTATATTCCTCTTCCTTCTAGCATCTGACAATCTTTTAACAAAGCAATTTAAAAAAATCCCTATAATTTTTCTGGATTTGTAGAAACCGATTTGCCCATTCTCAAAGTATATTTGAGCTCTCACTTCACATTTTCCAGGTCTTATACTAGACACTAAATTTGAAGGAGAAAGCAAAACAAAATGGATAGAGGTAAACAAATTTGTAGTTTCTAGTTTGAAATTAAAGTTATCGAAGGAATAAAATAGATTAATTAGTATATCTAGTTTGTTAGGCTGGCTAAAGTTTCTAACTATTTCTAGACATTTAATTTGGTCCATGAGAACTTTTTACCGTTAATGCAGACAAGTTCTAATCCATGACCATCACGAGCCTGTTAATAGTGTGTAGTGCAAATCACAGTACCTGTCCTCTGAACACTCCCACTCCTCTCAGCTCACTCCTGTGTTGTTAAGTGTCAGCTTCCCCAGCTGACTAGCTGACTGCAGCCAAACAAAACTAAACTCTCCTTTCTGCCTTTTGGAATGTCCTTCTCAGTCACCGGTTTCCAAAGACTTCCACAGAAATGTAGCAAAGGTTAAACTCCCGTGTCTCTATCAAATTTCTCTGAAACTCACAGTTGCGTTTAAAATTATTGGGGGAGTACTGGCAGACAGATAATGAGACTGCAAGATCTTCTTTTTTGCTCCTGAAAAGGACAGCAATTTTCTAGCTCTCATGTCTTTGAAGAAAAGTTGAAATGTGCAAGTGCAATATCAACCCCCCCATTAAAAAACTTGTTATTTTCACTACTCTTATCCAGCCCTGAGTCTCAAAGATAATCTCCTGATTACGTTTGGGAGTTCTGGGGCATGACAGGCACGTACACCAGCACTGATTTATAAATCATTTGTGAAAGGTTTGGTGACCATATGGACTACTCAGCCCATTTTTGCCCTGACATGGTGTATTACAAGAAACATGTCCACATGACCCCATTGCCTATGTAAAGAAGCTCAGCTGAGTTGCAGGGTCGATCCCATAGATAATAGAGAGGCTGGTGGTCAATAACTGCCTTTGTGGAGATCTTAAACCTGAAGCTCTGAGGCTCAGTGACCTAGGAGTAATAACTGACTGGGTGTAGGTGATGACTTTAGCTGTAAGATTAGGTACCTTTCCATACATGAGTATAACTGATTAGTGACAAGGATGTAGGTAGGAAGTTAATGGGATGAAGAGGGTACCAATTTGAAGAAATGGGTGGAAAAACTGGGGCTCTGGGTTTAAACTCCTACTGCACACTTGAGGAATATAAAATGGAGGCATGGGTAGGGTCCCAGTGTAGGAATGGGAGTGCACAGGGTAGGAAGGTGAAGGTTTCCTTGTGTGTGTGCGGAGGCACAGATCTGGGACTCACGCACTCCATTCCTGCCAGTACCAACAGCTGTTAGCATCAGTATGACCTAGTAATAGTGTGTCTAGTTTGGTTTTATAATTTAGAGGAAAGCTTGAAAACATTCATTGAAATTATTTAATCTAACAAGCTCTGTTTTTTATCATTTTTCTGATTACCTCATGGACTGGCATCAGAAATAATTTTGACATGCTGAAATTTGAGCCTTTCAGTTTTCAGTTTTGCTAACGAAGGAGAATAAGCTAAATGTATGTAAAGCTGCTGGTTACTTGATAAAAGCTATTTTAAAATCAACTATTTCAAATGCTATTCATGGAATAAGCGGAAGTTTAGGAAAACTGTGCTAGTGGTAGGTAGACTAGCACAGGCTGTTTCTTGTCCTGAATCAAGAGTAATGCAGCAAAGATGTCATAGGGAGTAAGATTCAGTATATGACATGAACAAAGGATTTCAAAGGGTGTTATTATATTCCCATATGTATATGCAGTGTACTGTGCAACTACCTTGTAAATTGTGAGTGCTTACAAGATAAATTACTGTTGAACAATGAAAATCCAACCTCAGCTGCATGCAAAGTATAGAGGGCAATTAGGAATAGTGCTGCACTGGTCAGTGAATAAGCTAAAATAAGTACATAAAAAAGAAAAAAATGATGGGTAGACATTGTATTATATATGTAATGCAGAAGCTAGCAGAAAAGGCACAATAATTCTGCCTACTCCCCTTATGTGACAATGATTCCATTTCAAAATCAGTCAAATGGGTAAATGCAAAGTGAATATGATAATCCAGAGATTAATTACATTATTCAGAGAAAAAGGTGTAAGCAGGGGAGCTTCAGTGAAGAATCTACTCATTCTCTTCTCTCTCCTTCAACAGGAAGGGATTTCAGTTTCTATTTCATATTTTATATTTTAGTTTTATCATTTTGTTCAAGAGGAGTTGTAACCATGCTTTAATTTAGAAATGCAGAAGTGCTGGTGCTGCTGGGGAAAGGTTCCAGAGCTCAACTGCTGCTGTCTCAGAGCACTGATTGATTGATTGCTCTTTGAAATACCAGTATAATAGTGTTAGTCTTCAGGTAGTACAGCAGACTAAATCAATTAAAATTCACAGGAGTGCTGTCAGTTGCACATGGCAGTTTTCTGCATAAGCTGAACTAACAGTCCAGACCTGTTCTTCCATGTCTTTGAAGTCACTGGTATTAAAATAATAATAAAAAAAATCTACCTATTTTGGTGCAGAAAAGGTTATGGTAGTGGTTAATGGATCATTTTAGAGTTTTTAAGATGTTAGGCTTACTGGTTTTCTGAACGGTGAGCAACATATGATCATATTAAGGTCTTTATTGAGCTATAATTTATAAACCTGGAGAACCCCAAGGAAGAAATATACAATCAGAGACGCATTGTCAGAAGTCAGTGGTTTAATCATAGGGATTATCTGAAGTTTAAAATGAGCTGTAATATATAAAAATAAAATCTCGATATATGGTTGCTTGGCAGATCCCTGAACAAAATCCACATACCATGAGGATTAAATTTGTAATCTGCCAATGAAATACGGAAACTGTTCTCATCTGAAATTGATTATGTATGCAGTTTCAAGAAGGGTATCTGGAAGAAATAGTTAGGATATTAAAGTAAATGCATGTTCAATACAATTTCTGAATATACCTTGCTAAAATTTTGACATTTAGAAGGCTATAAGCACACGTGAGTACACTGAAACCAAGTCCAAGTGTATTGTTATTATGTACAAACAGCAGCAGTATCAGCTGTATCAAGTCAGAGTCTGGTGTCTAAAGCCAAAATAAAATTAAGGCTATAGCTACATTTATATTTTGAGACAAGCTCAAGCAGGCCAGGTCTTTGTTATCAGATGGTCCCAACTGAGAGCCTTTTGGAAAATAGCACAGGTCAATCTGGACTGTATGCCTGCATTTGTTTTCTTTGAAAAGGTTTTCCCTCGTATGTGGCCCTTTTTCATCCCCAAGGATGGAGCCAGTATGGCCAATGTTAATGCCTAAATCCAGGAAATCAGAAGTGCTCCCATGTTATATAATCTAGATGTCTGTGGAATATGCTGAGGAGATAAGATAACATAAACAAAACAATTTTACTCTTCAATTTACTTGTCCGGTAAGTGTAAGGGATTAAAAAAATGAGTTACAGGGTTGAACTGTCAAGATAGTGCATCATGTTATTTCTTAAAGATGAGTATATATGACATGTGGATGTGCTTTAATTTTTGCATATAAACAAGCATCTGAACCTCCTTGTTGGAATCAGCTGTGCAGCATTGTTAAGACACAGTCATGCAATAACCATAATTCTGTCAGTGGTTTTAACACGGCTTAGTTGTTGCTCCATTAGTTTTAGTATGAGGGTATACCTCAGAGCATGCTCCTGTACTCCCACTTCAGAGATCACTTCTCTGTGCTTTGATGTCAGAAGTGTGTCCTTTTTATCCCCAGCGTGGGATGCGTGGCAACCCCTTAGCTTTCCTCAAAGCTGTTGTAAGGCGCTTTCATGCTCGCTATGTGTCTCCCAGGGTGGTTCCTCCTCTTTGGTTGCCTTTCACCTGTTGCTTTCTTCACCTCCAACTTCTGCTCACTACTCAGTTCCCTTTTTGGCGAACAGAAACATCACTTACCACCACTCTCAGGTTGTGGGTAGAGGAGTCAAAAGAAAATTATTTTTTCCCCATTGCTGCTCTCCCTTTTTTAGATGAAAAAGAAAAAAAAAAAAAAAACAGTTGACTCAGGAGAACCATAAAATCACCCCTGCTAAACATGATAATTGTGATGATTATGGAACTCAGTTCTACATACTAACAGATCTGCCTCAAGACTTTATTTGCACCTTCCATCAGCTCATTTAAGATTTTATGTAGCACTTTATTTATAAAGAACAGAATACTTTCCTAACTGTAATGATAGCATTGCACATAAAGGTACTTTGTCCTTTTTTCTTTCATGGGTTAGAGATTTTGGCTCCAAGTCTGCTACAATTCTATTATGGCAGGTGCCAGCAAGGGCTTTTAATAAATTACACCGCAAAAGAGTCTGTCCTTGAACTCTTCAGGAGGGGACTGCAATGGGGGCAGCATGCTTTTCCTGGTTAGACCACAGGTTGCATGAGTATATTCTCTGTTTACCTTGATGCCAGAAGATGCTGAGTTATGTATGGCTTTAGAAGAAAACACGTTCTCTTTAATGTTTTGAACGGGTAAAGTATCCAAACCACTCTAACTAGCTGCTCTTTCTCCCAGGCTTGTGAACTCAAATAGCTAAATCAATGACAGTGAGGTTTTAGGCTTTCCTTTACACATTCTTTCTAGCTCTTCTCTTTGCCAACATAGTATTTTCGTTTTATTGATCATCTAATTTTCATCATTGTTTTCACATAAGAAAGTAGCCTATTTAGAAAAAAAAAAGAGGGTCAATTCTCAGATCCCCAAAGCTGAGAGAGAATGAAGATGAAAGTTGTATTAAAATTACTAGTATTATTTATATAGTAGAAGTGCCTACATTTTTACTTGGTCATTTCTATATGTACAGCAAGGACAGCTGCGGTTCTTAAAAGTATTGAAATCTACAGATACAACTAAGACACCAAATTAATACATTAGGCAGAAAGTGGGAGCAAAAATTTATAACTAAGATAACAAAAATGAATCGCTCTGTGTTAATCAGCCACCCACTGACCCTCTGTTTTGTAGGTTTCACATCAAAGTGAGCTTTAAGAATAAATTTACAGATTTTAAAGACTGCTCACAGAGGTAGTGATATAAGGAAAATGTTGAAATGCTGTATTTTCTCTGGGTTATAGTTCTTGATTTTGTTTTTCCCGTGTTCATTTTATAAATTACTATAAAGCAGTATGTGATGAAAATAGAGAAATAGAAAGAATTTTAAATCTGTGTTTGACTATACGAAGTTTTAGTGTTCTCCTTTTGGATGAATTTTCTATTTTAGAGCATTAGTTTGTTCTCTGAGAGATAATTGGTATAAGAGCTTTATGTGGGGTTTTGTGGTGGAACTGGAACTGATGTCACATTAAGCTTTCTCTCAAATTGCATACTGAAATGCAGAATTTGAACCACATTCAAGTGTTTTGTTTAATCATAAGCTTTTGGAATTTTCAAAGCTTACACATCCAGTATTGGATACCATTAATTAGGATTTTGCTTGCATTCTTGTATTTGATCACAGTAAATGAGATTCTCTGTTTGAAGTGTATGTTCATGATACCTAGGGGGGAACGTGTTATCCCATAATTGCTAACACAAATCAAGAAACACTTTTCTTTTCCTTTAGTCTAAACAACAATAATTATTGCAAACTAAATGTTAAATTTGTTTATTAAGCTAATTTTTGGAATTCTCATTACTGAAAACCACTACAGGTGCCATACATAAAGTAATCCAGTCATTTACCCAGACCCAGGAGCACAGCTGGTGACACAGAACATTCCTGTGCCTTCGTACCCATCTGGCAGTGAAATAAATCAGATAAATTGGTCATGAATCAATTCAGTCAAACTAGAATAATTTAAAGCATGGCATGACTCTAAAAGTAGTTTTTTAGAATGTCGGTAGAGGCCAGTTCATATATTTAATCAGAAAACAAGAAAGAAAGAAATTCAGAAGGGATTATATTCTCAGCTGTGGCTGCTGCACATGATTTATTTTAGTGCTTAAGTAATATCATTTTCAAATCCCTTTGATTTTCATATCCTGTTAACTCATTGAATGTCTTCAAATCTCTGAGACATTTTGGAAATAGTTAAACTATTTTTTCTTGATTTTACTACATGATAAGATTAACAGCATCTAATAGCTCAATTTTAAATAATTGAGATACCCTGTACACTGTAAGTGAATGAAATATTATCACAAAGCAGTTTGTAACCTTGACCTTGTTAAGTACTTTGTGAATAATCTTTCTGCTTTCTTAGAGAGAAAATAATAATTGAATGGTTGCACTTCTTCCATGTCTTGTGTTTAGACAGTTTTAGGGCCCTGTTTCTTCAACTGCTGTAAATCTGCGTAGTCACAATAAAGCCACACAGTAATAGCAATTTACACTTATGGAGGATCAGGGTCAAAATGTTTAGACTATTCATTACACTAAATGATTGTCCAGTGTTCAAAATGTTCAACACGCTCTTTTCTCTCCTTAAAGAATTTGAATTATCCCATTAATTTTAATGGAATATTCAAAAATTAACATATGTTTTTTAGGTGTTTTGCTATAGTAGGATATATATTTGGCATGTTCAAAATCAAGTCATTATAAGATTTATAGCATGTGTCTGATTTCTTCTGGACTTGTTTCTTTTTCTGCCTGGAAGGAAGGGTTTTGGCCTTTTGGTTGTGTTGTAACTACAGCAAAGTATCACATTAGACCATTTATTTATTTAAATTAAAGACTCTTACTGGATGAATGACTTCTGTGCTAAATTCTGCATAAGCTACTACTACATTTGTACTACTGCGTTAGTACCTGAATGTTGTATGACCCAAGTTATATTAAGAATTAAAGCTTACAGTACAAACACATTTTAATGGAAGCATTTTCCCTCAGATGGCCATTTCATTGTGTGGTTTCTGTCAAAATGAAATTAGGTCATAGGTCTTTTTCATAAAAACTACTATGCATGAAGAACTTCGTTTAATTTAAGGTGACTCAAGGTAAATGGGCTCATCATACTACACAGAAATATGGCCTTTTTTCTGTGACTGAGGGCCCCATTTATTCATCATTAAAAACACTGAGAGCTTTGTCATAGAATTCAGAACATCATTTATTTGGATTGTTCTGGAGAAAAGCAGGTGTTTGTTCTTAATGTTTTTTTTCTTTATAATAGTAGCATTACTAGTCCCACTACTACTACCACTGCAATGTTACCAGTATGGTATTTATTAGGCAATATATGCTCATTTATAAATGCTATACATTTTTTTAGAGAAAACAAAAATCTATTTTCTGCCTCGCATATCAGGTGCTATAGCCAAGCAGACGATTTGAAATGTCTGCTTGAACTTAGAACAGTACTTCAGCATAAACAGTAACAATGTGGTCTATTTTCATGTTTAATATTACTATCAATATCAGAGGTTATCTTCTGCCTTTAAAAAGACTTTAATCAGCCCTTAAAGATACCACCATAGTGGATATAAGTCTTAGACTGCAAAGGTTTTGGTTTTATATGTTGTTCTGTGAGTAGCTGTATGTTTACTGTTATCTGAAGACAGTGAGCAGAGGCAAGCTAAGAGATGCCAAGGTCAAGGTTTAAAATATTTCCAACCATATTGTTAGCTTTTAATTTTGTTGAAGCATATCTATGCTGCACTTAGGAAGAGTAAAACACAGGACTGGCTGTAGTGTGCTTGGCCTTGCAGCCAAAAGCCTGACTCATCCAGAGGAAGGAGTGTGTTGTAGCATGTTGTGCTTGAATCTTCGTTATGCCAAATACAAGGGAAGGGAGAAAATGGTAATTCCTGATTACTGTGCCATGACAACTGTTTCTATATGGGAAAATTCTTGCAGGGATTTTCTATTATTCATTGTTGTATTATATAAATTCATGGCATATCTATGGGAGAATAAGAATTTTTTTTGAGTTTAAGTAGTCAGATATTCTGTAGAATAATACTACGGAATCTGGCCCTATTTAAAAATTACAGGCAGTTTGAACTTTATCTTGTTACTTCTTTTGGCCTTTAATTCAGACTTTTTGTGTGATGTAAATGTCCAAAGAGGTAAATGAATGGTGCTTTCTTAAAGACATTTCTGCTAATTAGTGTAGTTGTGACTGGTGTACAGTAATGACATTACTTTTTTTTATATCAGATTAAAAACTGGAGATGATAGAAAAATTAGTGCGAGGAAAAACGTGAAGGATTCACAGAAAGGAATTCTGGAGATCTGATCTTTTCTTTCAATCTTCTCAAGAGCAAATGTCTTAAGTGTGAATTATGCTTGCAATTCACAAATGTTAGGGTTATGCATCTCAGGACACATTGCTCTAAAACAGCTGCCTCTGATCTAATCTACCTTCATCCCTCCCACTCAGTTTTTGTTCTTAATCCAGAGTCTCAAAAGATGATTCAAATGCAAATGTTCTAATTGAGTCACTTCTATGTAAATGTTTGTCCTATACAGGTGTCCCCATCTGCCTTAATTCAAATGTCTGCAGTTCAGTAACATGCTTATGCATAAGGATATCTATGTCATCAGATGTTCTTTGCATTTGGAGAAACACAGTATAGCAAGGATGTTTATGTCCGTACTCCCAGGCTGGGAACCAGGATGAGATGTTACTCAGTCATAGACAAATTACACTGACAACTTTCAAATATGAAAATATATGAAAATATATGAAAATATACGAAAATATATGAAAATATAGCATCACCTGTATTCTCACCCTCAACCAGAGCTGCTCTTTTGCCTTTCAGTGATTATCTTGTCCACTTTTTTTCTGCCACAAGGTAATATATTGTTAATTCATCCTATGTATAGGATTTTCTATTCTGTCACTTTCCTCCAAATGGCTATTGCTTCAATGTCAAATGATTAAGAACATAACAAATATCTTTCCATTCAGACCAGTGGTCCACTGAGTCGAGTACTCTCTCCCTGACAGTAGCAACAGGAGATGCTATTTAGGGAGAATATGATCCTGGTCACTGCCAGTGCTCCACTCGTCTTGTACTCTTCCAACATCCACAGCTGTTTTACCAGAGCTGTTAGAAGATAAATTCCTGCCTGTTCCTTTTTGTTTGTGTTCATGGACATGCTGTCCATTTCATGTCATCCATGAATTTATCTAATTCCTCTGTGAAGCCTTCATGATCTCCTATGGCAAAAAGTTCCACAAATTCAGTACCTGCTGTAGGCAAAGTACTTTCTTTTATTTGTCTGAAATTATCTCTTATTCATTCCTTTGATTGCATTTTTGCGCAACTTCAGTGTTGCAGGATTTGGTGAGTAACATCTCAGCATTCAGCTTATCTACCTCCCTTATGTTTCTGTCACCTCAGTACACCTCAATCATGTCCCTGCTCAGCCTTCTTTCTGAACTGTAGAGCACCAGCCTATTCAGTGTCTCCTGATGTGGCAGTTGCCCTTCTCTGTACCTTCTTTAACTCTATAACTTTTTTCTAGAGATACGGAGACCAGAACTGCACACATACAAGATGTCAGAGAGCCAAATTTGATATAGCAACAACATGTCTCCTTGGTCTCAAGACCTTTCCTAATGACATTCAATTCTGCTTGCGTTTCTGAGGCAGCAGGTCTTCAAGAATTGTCAATATTAACTTCAAAATCTTCTTCCTGAATAGTAACTACCAGTTCTGAGTATCATGTAGGCTACATTTAGATGATTCTTTTCTAGAGACATTACTTCCTTTTACCCACATTAAATCTCCTATGCCACTCACTCAGTCTTGTAAAGCCATTCTGGAGTGCCTTGCTATTGACGCTGCATTTGAATACCAGAAAGAGCTTATTATTGTCTACAGACTTGGAGATTAAGTAGCCCTTACGTTATTTGTTTTTTCTAGGTATCAACTGAATGAAAAAACAAACCTCCAAAATCCTGTTTTTCTGTAGTAAGATGACACCTGTAAAGTTTCATGCTTTGTTGAAGCAATATGATTCTTAAATACATAAATGCTGGATTCTGTTTCATTTTACATGCTGGCAAATCTCAAATGCACACTTCTGGCTTTTTATTTCAGGCATGAGTATATACTTCCAATGAGTTGTTATGGCACTTGGTGAATTTTAATTTTGAAAGGACCATATTCTTTAGCAGTTTTCACAAGGATTGTTGTAGCTAGGATTCTGATTGCATTTTCCTTCAAAAATACTTTTTTAGGATTTTTTTCATATTATTTCAATTATTTCATATTATTTCAATTTATTTCATATTATGCCTGCTGGGTACGATAAAAAATAGGACAGTTCTCCTGTCATAAATGAATCCTCACAAGATGTACAATCATCTCAGTTCAGTTCTCATACACAATGAATAGCAGCTGTTTTATTCTCCACTCAAAGCATTCATGATCTGTAGAAACTGAGAAGTCAAAAGATACTCTTTCTTATTAAAAAATGATGTAGCATAGTATGTTATGTATATCCCATGTACGAGTGTGCTGCCTAATAAGACCAAATCCTGTTAATTGCTATACCGAGCTAGGCAGCCGAGTGTACTAAAGTTTACACTGATTTATTATTATAGTTGTCTATGAGGACTGCTAATCATAGCAAATACGTGTGTAGATGACATTTGTGTGAATGATTAATTCACTCTAGGGAGTGCAATATTTAGGTAGTACTGATCGTTCACTGCAGTCTGCCTCCTTGGGCCTCTGCAGTCCTTCAGCAATGCCTCAGCAGTCTTTGCACCCTCCAACACCAGCTCATACTCACATGCCACAGCCAGAAGCTTGCCACACATATTCTCTCTTAAATGCATTAAAAACAAACCTGATGGGCTACCACAACTCCCTCCCTTCATGTTATTCTAGATGCTGACTAAAATGAAGTCCCATGAAAGAACTGTTATGTCTTGGGATGAAAGGTGAGCTTGCTGAAAGCCATGTGAAGCTCAGAGGAAAGATTGGCGCTTGGTCCTCATTTATTTAGCAGTAACGTGGACACAGACAAATCCCTTTTAAGATTATTTTCCAGACTGTTCCATCTCCATGGGAGATTCCTTCTCCTTTCATCTTTTTACATGTCATACGGAAGGACATACCTCAGCGTAATCTCAAGTGAAATGCGGAAGTGCTCTCAGTCTTGTCTCTTGATACAATAAAATAGGATAGAAAGGGAGAGCATTGTAGCTGAGATGCCAGCAAGGCAAGTTATCTCATGAGAGTTGCCCACATTGTACTTCACTGTCTGTGCCATATGGCCACCTGAGCCAAGGCAATTCAGAATGGGGGAAAGAAAGTGATTCTGTTTGCCTTGACAAACAGCCTCTGCCTTCTACTCATGCCATTGGTATTATACAGTCATTTTAGCTAGGGATTCCTGAAGCATGGTAAACCAAGAAATGGTAAAAGTAGCAGTGACAGAGGTTAAGTTAAAGGTTTGCCTCTTCATTAAACCATAGTGTTAATTGCCAGATCTGTTTCCCAGGGTTTTTATTCTGAATATGTCTGAGGACACTCAGATAATTGTTTGAGGTCCCAGCATGTGAATTTGTGTGTGATCACTTTGAAACATGCACATATATACACATTGTAAAAAAGTTTTAGATTGCAGAATGTTTTCTGTCATTCCCCCACACACCCAAATGCTACCAGACATGTAGAAAAAAATGAATATCTTGGAAGGCAATCCAGAATATTCGGAGCTCTGGAGGAATAACCATAGAGCCTGTTCTCACATTTTAAATGTTTGCCTCTTTGCACTCAGCAGGCAAATTGCCATTGGAACATATGTTTCTCCTCTAAATGTTTTTCCAGTAGTAACATCACCAGTTGTCCATACTTCTTCCTTAACTGAAGCAGATGGTTTAAAGGCCCTGGCATTAGCTGCATTGATTAAAATAAATAAATAAATGCATTCTACTCTGCTGATCTCTTTGGCTTCGTGCCTATAGGCAATAATGGCTCATTAGGAATATTGCCCTGAGAACAATATGAATCATGAATTCCAAGCTGAGTTTGTGTTCTAGCTTACCTAGAGCTCGAACAATGAATTTGAAAATGGAAAAAAAAAAAATGATTGCCTAGCTATCACTGGCATTTCCTTGTGTTTTGCATAAAAAAGTTTCACATAATTCAGTTTTCAACTCCTCTTCATGGAGACTGTTGCATATTTTTAATATAATGTACGTCAGAAACTGGAATGTCTGTCTGTGGTTCCTCTGTGATCTATTGATTTTTATTTCTGACAATAACTTCTAGTTTGAGTCCTGCATGCTAAATTGTTCATTTGCCTTTATTGTTTCAAGCCTCCAGATAGACTTAAAACAATTATGTTTTTCTACTTATAACTCTGTCAGACTACACCTATTTCACACTTTTGGAGTCTGATTCATAAGCTTCTCTAATCAGCTAAATTCTTTTCATTGATTTCAACAAGCTTTGTATCAAGCGTTTTGCTTGTAATGTTTTGGGATTAAATCCTCAATGAGACTTAAATATTGCAGTGAAGACCAGCAAGGTTTACAAGTGTAGACTTTGCTAATCAGTTTTACCAAATCCTCTTTTGTATGAATTTGAGGTTTGATACTTTTGGGGATCTAATCCTGGATATCTACAGCTACGTGATACTGATTGACTATCTCATGCTCCTGTTTGTCAGTATCCTTTTTGTGATATAGTACTTCATGTTGAAAAATGAAATATTGAAATTTTAATAAAGCAAAAACTATGATTTTGTTTTTATTAAAGTTGCACTCTAAAACTGCATATGCTGTTACTAATTCCATGCTTTTGCCATACTGCTACCATACCTGCCTGTGTCATGCTTAAGTCTTTCTCAGTATCTGTATATATATGTTTATGTAGAGAAATGTTGCATTTACTAGGAATTAGGTTAGCTAATTCTGATCTCTGGGAAGCTGTATTTTTATCATTAAAGGGCAATGCTAATATACCCTTGAAGTATTAAAGCATGCAGCCTTGATCAATCAAATGAAAATTAAATACAATAGTTATCGACATTAAAAGTGATGGCTCTCTTTCTTTACAGTAATGACTTCTAAGGTCTCACCAGAATTAAAAGCATAGCTGTGCAATAAGAAATGAAAACAATAGTAATAATAATAATAATAATAATAATAATAATGCTCTATTTGCCTGTGCTCCTCTCAAGACCAAACGTGCCAAAAGCTCATGTGAAACCCTGGAGAAAGATGGGTAGAAACAAGCTTGCTCTGTGTATGACTGCTCTGAACATCACCTTGCTAAACTGGATGACTATATCTATGCTAGGAGTTTGCAGAGGGCCAGCCTCTGGCGTAAGATCAGCCATCGTGTTTAAATGAGAACATGCTCTTTGGAAGTTATTGTCCTTGCCAACTGATACTGTCTGAAGGACAGTGAAGGTAGAGGTATGTCCCTACAAGCAGCATTCTGGAGGGAGAGAAGAAGATCATGGCTGCAAACCCAGTGATAGCTATGGCCCGTGTAATTAACTGTTACAGACACTGTTGCATGGACTCTTTAAAATACACAAATACATCTTTGCAAGACAGTGACTTGAAAGAACGTCCCTAAACTCAGAAGTGAAATAAATGTCAAACCAACAGCTATTTTCCAGTCTTCCAAATATTTCTTTGTTAAATCACAGAAGTTCTTCATGTTTTACTGAAATCAGGAACCCATATCTTCTTTATAAGTGCTTGGCAGTCTTCGAAAGTGTTCTGATTATTATCCATTCCAGCTAATACCTGTGTCCTCTTATGTGTAGACTATTTAATATATCCTTGATACAGCTAAAATTCAGCTTTGTGTGTATGTGGAGACTTTTATTCTATATGTAGAATAACAAATAGTGTACTTGCTTAGTATCAGTTATCAAATACTAACTTTTCATAACATTCTAGACATGCTATCATTTTCTGCATCTCCTACTTTTGTCTCATACAAAAATTTGATAACTCCCTTGCATGCCCTGCATTCAAAACAGAGAAAATAAAGTGACTCAGACTTTGGCCGCAGTCTGTAATGATTTCCCATGATTTCCAGTGACAGCGAAACAGTAAAATTAGTCATGTACTTATTGTTTTCAGTGACTCTTTCAGCATGCTAATTGTTTTGCAGAAAGACTTTGAAGTGAGTGTGGGTCATTTTCCAGAACAGTGAGGTTACGCTGTAGAGTTTAAATGTGAAGGTAAAGATTTTTGGTAAAATCTAAAAACTGTTCTTAGTTTATGCATTTCATTTGTTTTCTGGAGTTTATGAACTGTGAAACTGCCTGGAAGGAATGCAGCCAGCTGTTTTGTCTTCTGTGTTGTTTGCCAAGATTTTATTCTGTTGTTAAACCAGGACTTCTGAAATAAACAGAGCATCCCAAAGAGGTATTCGCAAGGGTTAAGCCAAGGTTCTCTGTATGTTTGGTTCTAATAGCATGTTACACTGGTATACCTGGCTTTGTTTTATAATCCTTATGTTGCAGGAGGAGAAATCTGAATTGCATGGTAGTAATTTGGCATAGAGATATTACAGAAGAAAATTGATGGTATTTTAAAATTAGATAATTAACTAGAAATACTTGAATATAATTAAAATATATATTTGTCCATGTTTTGGACGGCATTTGCCCTTTTAATAATAGTATTGCTGCTGAAAGAATTACTCCACTGATGACTTTGGCTGCTATTTAGGCTTTTTTCCTGTTTGCTTAGATTTCCTTTTGTTTTGCTTTGAATGCTGAAGATTAACAATTCAGAGCTAATATGCTAGACCTATTTCTGCTAATCTATTCATGTCAGGGGACATTTTGTTGTCCTTACTGATGAAAGGTGGCTCTGATTTCACGCTGCAACCCTGGGGAGGTAACTAATTGTCCTTTCTATATCTATTGTGCTTGAAAGTAAATGTACGTAATTTCTGTATCTTTCTCTCAATTGTCCACATCTATTGTGGACTCCTAGGGTACTAGTATGCATTTATTACTCTTCCTAAAGCACTCTCCAGCAATCATTTAATGAAGCAGCCAAACAAACTGCTGTGTAATCTGTTAATATCGGCATTTACAATGTAATTAAGATAAAGTGTTTGAAAATGAATGTCTTATAGTTTTATGTCTAATTAGTTTCTGCTGATTACCACAAAACACTTAAAACTGTAATAGCTAAACAGAATAATTAAAATCATAAAATGAAGCCCTGGTGTCTAAACTACATAGGTGAAATTATGTCCTCCCAGATCATCCGTCGCTCTGAGGTCTCTTGATAGAAAATACGTCTGCTGTAATATCTGGCCTTCATTTTGATTTTCCTGACTTCTGCTACTTGCAGGTTGTGAATCAGAGAAAAATGGTCTGATAAAAGAAAACAAGGCTATGACTCAATTAAATAATAGAAGTGATAATATTGTAGAAGCAGATGTTTTTTATTATGCCAGAATAAATTGTATCTCAAATTTGGTGGGCTGCTGCAAGCTGCATTCTTTGCCACATGTCTGATTACTTTATTGGAGCTGAGTATTTAAAACACTTTGCTTGAGTATTTTATCATATGTATCCTTATTGTCTTCTGTGACTGCAGATTGGAAAGTAAAGGCTTTTTGTTTGAAAAAAAACAAAAAAAGAAGAGTAAATAAAATTTCATTCCTTCCATTCTGTACCTTTTTTTTTGGAAGATAGGTAAGAGTTGGAAAATTGTATTGTCATGTCATTCTCCTCCTCCTCTTGCCTTCCTCATCATCATTCAGTCAATATTACAATACCACCCTCTTCCAGCATGGATAGCCTTCTGTAAAAATCTACAAATATCTATTTGATAGCTCCTACTGTTATTTTTACAAACAGGCGTACACTCAGTGCTATAGTAAGTCTTTTAGAAGTGAGTGTTTTACATTGGTGTTTTAGTTGACATCAGGAGTGCACTTAATTGTCACCTCTTGTTGTGCTCAATCTCATACTGCAGAGCGGTCTTGGAACATATGAACTTGATTCCTTTTAGATGAAATAAAACTGAAAAACAGACGTCTGGAGCAAACCTAATGCACTGCCACCATAAGGGGATACGTAGTTGAAGGGACTACACTGGGGCAGAAAACAAAAATTATAGAGTGAGGATCGGGTCCTCTGCACTAAATGTTTTGCTATATAGGTCTAGTTCTGTTGATGCACACAACTTGCTAATGTAGACATAGCCTTACAGCAGCATCTGGAATCAAAGTTAGGGACCTAGGGCTCAAACACAGGAACAAATTGCTATATGTCAGCTGAACTAGTTACTGTATACAGTGACTATCAGCATACACACTCTTGATTCATGGCAAGAGGAAGATAAAATGTGTTGGTATAGCCATGAGTGATATAAAGCTAATGTAAGTCAAGTAATATTCTTCTGGCTAAAATCATTCACATAGACACTTACCACAGATCTGCTGATAGTTAGGGTGGGATTCATCTCAATTCACTACATTGCAGTTTTTCTAAGATGGAGGCCTTGATTACAGCAGCAGTTACCATTTCAGAAAAACAGATGCAATCTCTACATTTGCTGCAGCTCATGGTCTACTACTGCTATAATGTGCGTAATAAGGATACAAATCTACAAAATTCAGGTATTACCACTTTGCTGATCTCAATATGATAATTGCTCATTTTCCCCCCCTCTATTATTGCACCTGTGATAAGAAGGATAACTTTAAGAAGCTGTTTTATTATGTATGTGCTTGTTTATCAGGAAGTAAGCTGACATTAACTCAGTCTAAGGAAAGTGGGATTTAATGTTGTTTATTCTTACTATATTGATGACATTTGAAATGAAAGAAGCTTGTGAGCAGCTTAAAGAGATCTTGTGTTAATATTGAAACCTGGGGAGGTAGGTCAGAGTTTTCAAATCTAAGAAACTTTTGGGAAGAGGATGCTGTCATCTGAGTTCTGCAGAAGAGAAGCTGGCGGGAAAGGCACTCAGGCTGTATCTATACCAATAAAATAAACATGCGTGGGCCTGTTCTCTGGTGCTGAGGCTAACTGCCATGGAACAACTTGGTTTCACACAGATATTCTTGCACTCCCAAAACAAGGAAGCTGCACCCAAACTGACTATTGGGATTTGGCTTCTGACTTTTTTTAACTTCTGAATCCACCTCCGGGTTGATTCAAGCTCTTACCAGAAAGGATATTTGGTAATTTCATGGGCCAAATCAATGCTAACAATTAGTATATATAAGATGATTGCATTCCAGTGCCTAGGAATGTGTCCTGGACTGATAAAGTTGTATACTTAGATGTATACTACAGATGACCACTAGCAGAGGTGAAGCCTTAGTGTTGCACTATTTACTTCTACTGGATACTGGTTGTAAATTCAAAATGTGTTGTAGGTTACTGGCAGTCAGTGATTATATATTAATACCTCAAACTGCTTAGACTTAATGTCAAAGGAATTCCCTCCATATATAATGCCAAGCCTGAATCATCTGTGAGGACATTAGATGTAGAATTAGATTCCTTAATGGTCGCAAAATAGTTTGTGTAAAAGGAGAGGAGTTGCAATGATGTTAATAGAAAGAGATGTATGAGTAGCAGAGAGTTTAGGTCAGGTAGTGTTTTTAGCTTTGCTCTGTTTTTAAGGCCCACTTAATAGGCAAATTCCCTGTTTCCATATGTGTTCATGTAACAAAGAGTATTTGACTGAGTCCAAATACTTCCCCGTGTGATAGACGTGACTGTAGAGTACAGGTGAACCACAGCTAATTGAGAGTTTGGAGCTGGCGTCTGATGCTGATGTAGAATTATTGAAAAAATCTGGCTTGCTAGAAAAGAAAAAAATTGCTAGCACCTGAAATATCTAAAATGTTGCAGTAGGTGCACAACAGAATCCTGACATGTCTGGTGACTATCTTGCTTTCTGAAAAGAGACTTTATTGCAAAGTTTCCACATTACTTGGCCGATGAAGATGCTTTGGGTTATTAATAATTATGATGATCAGAGTAACGTTCTAGGAATCCACAGAGAAAGATACTCTTCTGTAGAGCATTAGGCCTATGATCTCTCTCCGTATTTTGCAGGTTTCTGTAGCCTTGAAGTGCTGCCTGATAACTTCTTTGGCCCCTGCTCCCTATGCAGGATAACAAATGCAGGCTTACCTGGATTCTTCTCTGGCAGGCATTCAGCTGACTAGTGTAGTGGACTCTTTCACGTTACAAAAGCCTCTAGGAAGAGGACTGATTTGGACTCTAATAAGGAACATTTGTTGGATAAGAGGCCTTTATTAAATAATTTAAAAAAATGTATTAGTGAGGTACTAAGAATATGGCTTTTTGAAACTGATTTATACCTTCAGATCTAGAGAAGGCTTTCTAGATTCACCCATCACATTCACATTCTTGATATCCATGGACCACATTTCAGGATGAAACTTGGGTGCTCAACTTCTTCTTATATGTCTTCCCTGCATTCTGATTTCAGTTCTGAAAAAACTTTGCCATATAGGCAGAGGAGAGACTGTGGTGCACCGTGTTGTTGCCCTGACCTGGACAATCATGGCTCCAGGACTGTAAAATGCATCGTGAAGTATGTTTACCTTGCAGATTAGAAGCAGCTCCTGGGATGAAAGTCCTGCTTTACTTGCAGTAGTAACGTGTCTTTCAGAGCTTGTGAGAGTTTATAAGGTGTTGTCAACATTTGTTAGAATCCATTGTGTGATGCTACTGCCCTTCTAAATTAAAAAAAAAAAAAAAAAAAAAAAAAACCTGACTCAGGTCTACTCTGTGAAATACCTTTTCTCCATATGTCTTTAGGTTTGAAAATTTACCATGCCCTTTATCCATTTATTGGCATCTACAGAGTCCTTTTTTCAATGTCTTACTGATGATTAAGGGAAAGTAGCATTATTTTAAGCTTTCTAATGCTTTATTAAAAATAAGTTTATTACTAAATCACATCTTAGTGTAGTCATTATTTTAATGTTGATATTATTTATTTTTTGTTTACTTGTTCAAGAAACAAAGTCTGGGTATTTATGTAAGGGATGGATGAAAGGTAGGTTATGGAGCCTGTTAGTTGGATGGTTGTTAAAAAGATGTGGTGGTGAAATGAGAATTTTGCTGTTTAGGCTTCTTCCCTTTGCAGACTTTGTCTTTATTTGGAGGAATCTGTCTTTTTATGTCAGGATCCACTGCTATTAATTCTTCATATTTGTATAATCAAAGAACTCTCCAAAGCAGAAGCAACACCAAATTACTGTATATTAAATTACTTCAGATTACTAATATAGAACAGTGACTGAACTGAACTATAGACACTAGCAAAATCATAGGACTAGAAAGCTTCTGCTGAGCAATGCTGCTTCACATCTCAATATGTCCTTTTATAATTAATTAGACAGCAAATACAAATACATTGCCTCTGGAGCCCTTGGTAATTGTTTTGCTTTTCATTTTCTTGATTTAGAAATTGAATACATATTTCAGTCATGGGCAGTGAAGTGAATCTGTGCACTTCACTATGTCATCTCTAAATCTCTAAATTAAAATGTGTACCATTTTATCGAACCAGGGCTTTCTTTGATCACACCAGTAACTATTATTTAATGACTTTTTATTGTATATGTGCCATTATGTATGAAAGAACTTACCATTTAATACTTTGATAAATGCATTTTATTTTCTTTATTGCAAATTTATGATTTAACTATCAAACTTATGAAATATATTTAAAGCTATAACTTACAGTTAATTGATGGGCAAGCTTTTAAGACCTGTGAGCACTCCAGAGGTTTAGGAAACATTTACCTTAAGCTACATCTGTTAAATCCCTGTGTGGGAGGGAAGGAAAAGAATTTGTGGTAGTTGTTAGGAACCCAACTGTGAGGCAAATTGTCCAATTTGTAGACAGAAGAATAGAAGTGTAGCTACTACGCACAAAGAAGAATGTGGAGTAGACTTTATTGTATAATACCATATTTCCAAAATTGTCTGAGTACATCTTGGTGCTTAAAGAAATTGCTCAAACTATTTAGGAATCGTGCAGCAGAAACTGTAAGTGTATCCTGTCACATAGCTTTTCCTGGGAGTAGTGTAATACACTTGGGGAGGGGATTGCATGCCCGTAGCAACAATGGGTTAATGGTCTGCCCTGAAGACAGGGACCGCCTTACTTTACAACCTCTGCCAGAAATATTTAACCTGGAGGATGCCCTCCAGCTAAAATGAATACAAAGAAAAGTAAAGTGAAAAGGGTACAGCATTCTTCTTCCAGCTGTTGATGGGGCTGGAATCATGACACTCATAGCAGAAAAGTAGAGGATCCATTAGAAAAGCCGGGAAGGGCGAAAGTTATACCTTTAGAAGCATGTAAAATCTGTTATCTTTAGCTTTTATGCCAGTGATGGGCTGATTCTGGAGCTACTGTCCATATTTTCTCAGGAAAGGAATGTGAAGAGCTAGATATGGAAGAAAAGGATTTAACGTCCCCCCCCCTTTATCTGAACACTGTCATCCACTACTTAATGAGAGCTCAGTTTCATTAATACTGGAGGGGGATGATAATGAAATCCTACTTCACAAAGAACTGTATCTTTTTTTTATTTTATTCCAGTTGCTAACTGCTGGCTTTCTACGGAAGTCACACCCTCACAGGAATTTTGTACAAGCAAAGTTAAGCTTACAGAACTGATTTTTCTTACATAAGGAAGAAATCTGCCAGGCTGCTTATGCCAAGAATATTTTGCAGCAAACCAGAGAAATGAGATTTTAAACAAAAATCCATTATACACCAAATTTTGATAACTATGACTTGGCCTATACAGCCAGAAACAGAGGTGTGATACTATGTCAAGTTTAAGTTACATTCTTTCTGGAAAGTATAGCTAGGCAAATACTTTAAGATATTTTGTGAATCTTCATTTGAAATATTTGAATGAATTTGTGCTGAATATGTGTAGGCATGTCTGTCTTGTATTTGTTTTGGTAAGACTCTGTCCAGTAAACTTACTGAAAAGAATGTTAGGAATAACAGAAAACTATTGCTATATTTTCATTTCATTTCCATTCTATCGCATTGAGAATCACACAGTTGTTCTGGTCTATGCATCATGAAGGAGAGTGTCTCAAATTAGCTGGCTAAGGCAAATGAACTTGGATGTTCTATTAGCCTTCATCACTAGCAATACTGTAAATGGACCAATGTGACATTAAGGTAAAGATCTTCAGAGTTAAATATCATTATGTATATAACAACTCTCTGATCTCATGATTAGTTCAGCTGTCTTCAGGTATTTTAAAGTTTATGATGAAATGATTTGTGAAGCTGGTCCAAATCTATACATAAATGATAACTGACAACAACGTTATATCTTTGGGCAACAATATTTTATCTTTGCTGTAAATGAGTGCTAGGGGAATAGCCCTTTTGCAAAATCATAGATCAAGGTTTGATTTCAATTTGATTATACAGAGTTTATTTTTTCCCCATAATTAACAGCTCATTTTTAGTGAAGAATAGATTAGCTGGATGTTCTACAGTACAGAATACAGACAAAAATCAGGAAATTCTCAGTAATAAAATTGATTGTTTAAGATTAAAAAGAGCTATGAGAAGTTGAACTTCAAATAATTAAGGCTGAAATTCAGACATGTCCTTGGGACCTGTGTAGTAAATATAGTCAGTTCCGCCAATATTTACATTTTTAAGTTTAATTAGAAATATACCCAATAAATTATTAATTCTAGGTCTTAATTGGCCACAGACTAACCCTAATTTGTGTTGAGCTAGTGATCTGTACCAAATAGCATGTAGTCTAGATATTGCTTGGGAACTAGGAAGGAAATGCTGAGCATATGCCCAGGCAAAAGGAAACAGAAAAACTCTTTTAAAACTACAGCATTACTTTATGCTGTATGTTTCGGTGTTCTTTATATAAAGAGGGGGTAACGATGCCCTTATACACTGAGTTACAGTATGAGTGTGATGGCTTATATCAGAACTGATTTAAACCAGTAAAGCAATATCAAAGTATATGGGGGGCCAGCCAACATGTTGCCGTTGACATACAATGGACTAGCTAACACTTTGTATGAACCCTTCAGAAATACACTTTTGCATGCAGATTTCATCTTGAGGTTGATGTGTTTATATTATGTGTTTATATTAATTGAAAAAAAGGAGGAAAACTTTCAGAATTTGAATTTCAGCATGGACTTTGATATGCCAGACTACAATATAATAAAAAGATGAAAAAGTGGTTGTTCTGTGGAACCAGTTCTGACAAAACCTTTAGAGGTCAAGCCAGGGGAAAGTTTAGGTTTGAATGGCTATGTTTTTGAGGTTGATTTTGTACAGTCACGTTATGCTCAGACCTACACGAGGCTCTAATAGAATCACAGAACTTGCATCGTCTGCTGATCAAATAAGTGTATCTGCTGTGGTCAGGGTTCTGCTCGTCATTGGTAGGTGGTAGACCCAAAAAAGAGTGAAACAGGAGATAGCAATCAATATAAAACATTTTCCCCATATTCAGTTCCTGTTTGCCTCAGAAGCACCTAGGCTGTGTTGACACTTCAAAGTTCCCCAGGTTTCCAAGATTATTTTTTAGGCATTTTTGAAATTGCCTTGCTCTAAAGAACTTTGTGGCTACTGCAGCTCTAATTTTGCTATGGATGAGGATACAGAAACAAGACTCTATTCTGCACGACTGTCCTGGAAAGCTAAATTTAAAAAGCATTCTCAGAGATTACTGAACACAAACAGACTGAGAGTCGGGTGCCCTGAAGAACATGAATGCGGCTGCTGCATGTCAGAGGTTGCTGAATCTGGTAGTCCAACAGAGGTGAGGTGGCTGCAGCTGCATGTCCCCGGGTCCAGCCAGTAGCAAGGCTGAGGGTGTATTGCCAGTAAACCAATATGTGCATGTATATACAGTACGTATACCATAACACAGATACCACAGATACTGGCTGACCCTGGATCTTTGGTCTCCCAGTTGCTGGCATTTGGGCATGTGAGTCCCCCAGGCCCATAGTCACACTCCAATTGCTAGCACAGACCTCCTTTGCCCACACGAGCACGCGCGCACTGACACACACCCTGTGGATCCCTCTGGGCTCTCCAGTGTCCAGCCTAGTCTTATGGCTGCTTTGATAACTGGCTCCCAAGCTTCACGTCTGCCTCACTGGCTAGTCTGGTTCGGTGTTCGCTGGCAATCACACGCTGACAGGCGTACCCACACAATACTCAAGGATGCCTGTCTCCTGCTGTGGGCACTACAGACCCACATGCCACTACGACTCAGGGCCCCACTCCAGTGCATGGCACTTAGATCTCTATGCACACACACGTATGCAGGGTAGAGTCCCCTCACCGAGGAAGATGGTTACATGTGCAGTTTAGTGAGAAGACAGGACAGACTGCATGGTTCAGGCACAGGGCATGACCAGACAACCATACTGACCAGCAACCTGTTTACGTGTGACCGGCCCCTTTTATGCCTTTTTGCCTCTATTTTCCAACTCTTGTTCACCCCCAAACTCTTGATCCTTCCTTTCCTTTTCTTTAGTCCTTCTCATGAACATTCCCTAGTAAGGCTTGTATGATCCCCAAATGTCCTTCCTCTGTATCCCATAGTCTGCCCCATACCCCCATGCAGTAGCCCCCCTCAGTCTGTGAGGTGCCGCAGGGAGACCCTCTCCGTCTGACTCAGGGTGCTGGGTGCCAGCCTGGTGAGTGCTCCCAGTGCTGCACAACAGAGTACTAGCTCAAATGAGAGCTGTTTGGTTTCTTTTCATTGTAATTTATGGACTGGTGTAACCCTGCACTGGATGTAAAAGAACAATACAATAAAACCCATAAAAAGATCAAATTTTACTATATCTGATGGGTCAGGTGATCTATTAGTGAGTTTTAGTTTATAAATGCAAATGTATTCTGTGCTAACATTTATAGTTTGCGCATCCAAGTGTTGTATTATTAAAATGATTGTGTGTATTAATGAACTGACTTGAACAGCTTTTAGGCTTATAATTTATTAAACATTCTATTTTTAAGATATTTTTAAGATATAAAGAGAAATGGGAACACTGAACTCTAGAAACTAAACTCCAGAGTTAACCTATATATTTTAGACTCATACTGTATCAAACGTATTCCATATTTTCCTGTGGACTTGATCTCTTAATGATTCTCATTTCTATAGAAATTTACACTTCAGAACTATGCTGAAATGAATACATTGCAATAATGAAATCCTCAGCAGGTTAAATGCAAAATATAAATTCTACCAGCATTTGAAACAAAATTCCATTTGTCATATATTATCCCCAGAGCAGCTACGACATGCACATATGTAATTGGATTATGACAAACTGAAAAAAAAACCAAAATGCCTTACAGAAAGTCCTATTATATTTCTTCTAGGCTTTAACAATATTTTCTTAATTTTGTATTAAAGTCTAATGCTAGAAATTCATACTTCCAATAAAAAGGAAAAATATGTAACTACATTAAATAGGAGTTTCTAGTATTTTCCACATTAGATGCTGTATGTGAGAGAAAATATAATGCAATAAACATAGCTCATCTCAAAGGAATTAAAGATTTTTATGTTTCATAAAAGCTTTAGAATGCTGACTCATCTATTTCTGATCTTTACTTGTTAGCATGCTTTGTGTGAAATATTTCCCAGATGAGGAAAAGAGTTCAAACCTTACTGTTGCTGTGCTAGTGCAATGCATAAAACTTGCTATAAAAATCTATTTTAATTGTTAGGCAAATGAATAAAATAAATTCTTTTATAATTTACACTCAGATAGAACCTTTAAACCATTTTTTTCTCCAGCTTTGAGACTGTAGGAAGTCTGCTATCATAAGGCTGACATTTTCTTTCCTTCCTTCCTGACTGATCCCTTCAGCAGACTTTCAAAGAAGAAAGTATTCCACTCGGCTGGAATTAGTATTCTATCATTCTGTGATTATAGCTGTTCTAGAAAAGTGCTAGGGTTTCTCATTTTGGCTTTCTTATTTGAAATGGTCAATTCTCCCTCTCCCATTCTCTCTCCCTCCCTCCCCCCACGTTTTTCAAGAGAGAGTCACTTTTGGCAGAATAAGCTTCTAGTGTAAGAATTCAGGAAACAAATTAATCCTCTTTGGAATACATAGCTAATATTCTTCCAAAATCAGTAATATGTATGTCCACACTTTTTAATTGGAGCTTATTTTAGGATGAGATTGATTTTCTTCTGAAGATGCTGGTTGCTTCCCATTGACTATAAAAGGTCTAGTGACTCTTCAAGGTGACTAGTACACACTTAACTAACCTGCAGATGTCTAAACTGGGTAGACAAATTCTACAGTGACGAAATGTTAGATCTCATTCCTGCACAAATGCTTGTTTTTGCAAAACTGAGGATAGAGCAGGGAATCTGACTGTTAGCTTTGGTAAACATCTTTTTAGTATACTTTAGGTTGAGGTGAATTACTCCCTTGAGGGGCCTGTCTTTCTGCAAAGACAGATACCTAAGTTTGGACTGCTAAAGTTACATGAAGTGACACACACCCTAACAGATGAAAGAATACTTCAACAGTTTTTGTGGCTTGTGAGGCCGCCTCAAAAACTTTATCTTTTAGTTTAAGCCTACCCTAGGACAACTTCGAAAAACTCAGGTACAACTTTTGAATCAATTACTTAATATGGAACTTTTGTAAATGTTGCCCATTTGTTAGTTGGTTTTTTTAATGCACAAATAAAATAACCAACTGTATTATACTATATATATAAAAAATATATACTATATTATATATATATTATATATGTACTATATAACTATATGCTATATGTATACTATATAACTTACTATATATGGCTTAAACTAGGATTTTTAAGTTCTAACAAAAGAAGAACCAGTGCATTAAATATGTATGTCAATTAACAGTGTTGCTGGATTTATCCTATTTGCTTTCTGAACTGTACTTGGACATAGAAAGGTTTCTGGTGATGTCACCTGTATAGGTGATCAGTGAAGCCAGGGCTAATTAAGAATAAACAGCACAATGGAAATAGTTAATAACTGAGTGCACATGGGCTAACGCAATACAATGTACTACTGAAAAAGTTCTCTGATTTCCAAAGTAATCAAAACTGTCTGTAATCTACATACTGTTCATTTCACTCTTAAAAAGGAGGCAGTCCTTTTAGAGACTTCAAATAATCTAAACAATAAAATGGTTATGATAACCGAAATCCTGAGCTTGCATGTGTGTATAAAAAGGATTCAGAAAAGACAGACTAATATACCTGGGATTTTGTGTGTGCTAGCTATAGTAATACATATGACCTTATAAATATTTATGCGAGGTTCAAAGCCATCTGTCAACAATTAAAGTATATGTCACATTTAATAACATAGTCTGCATAGATTAAGATTACTATAATTAGAGTATTGCTCACATATTACAGCTGCAGGGTGGATGATCCAGGCTTTCTCAGGATTTTCAAAAAAGGCTTCTTCTATTTGATAATATTCTGCATGATATTTGATTGCATCTGAATAAGTAATGTTGCAGACAAATAGCATAGACTGCTACTTGAACTAGAAGCCAGCTTCTCTGAGAAAAGTTATAATCTTATCGCACGTCGAAAGGGCCTATGTGATCTAAAGAATAGTTCTATCAAACCATTCTGAGAAGGCTATGATTGTAAATGGTCCACTTCTTTATATACAAAAAAACCTGTTCTCAACGAATATACAATGTCCCCTCCTCCACACCTTCCATACTTGAAGAATACCTTAGTTCTCTTGAAGTTTTTGAAAAACAGGCATGATGTGACTTGCAACTAGGCAATTGCAACTATTTTAAGAATAGTTTAGAGGCAAAGAGGATTTAAAAATATAGCCTTTCATACATGATAAGTCTCAATTTATGCAAAGCAGCCTTACTACACAATGAACATAACCAGCAGAGTATAGTCATGCAGAAGACAGGAAAATTAATGGCAGCTCAAGAAGAGGGGAGGTAAACTCTGTGACAGAAAGGCCTTGTTGAGAATTCTCCCACCTTCTGAAGAAGGCCAGCACAGGATCTTTGCAACTCACGCACCTTCAGTGTAAGATTTAAGTGCGACAAAAGTGATGTACTAGATTTTGTACTAATTTTCTATCTAAAAGATATATCCTGGAAATGGAAAGATAATATATAGGATCTTAAGAAAAACTTGGTAAATAATGCAGATCTCTTTTTGCTATGGCGTTGTATGGAAGACAAATGCTGCACTCTTATCATAAGGCTGGGCCAGACCCAGTCACAGATAAATGCTGGTGGTACGCTTTTATAATTGATACCTGATCTCAGTAACCTAAGGAGGTTGCTGCTTATTAATTATTTTATAGTTCTGCTTGATTTCCTTTGTATTAGAGGGGGAAATTACATTTGTATAGACAATAGCTCCCCACCAGAACAGTATTATTGTTAACCTTGTTATAGTTCATTGTGAGATAAATGAATATTAAAGGGTTTTGTTCCATAGTAATTGAGTTCCATGTTAAATTTTATAGGTGTGTACTCCCACATCATCCTGTAGATCAATTTAAAATGCTTCCACCTAAAGAAAAAAGCACATGTGCAGCTGCTGATAAGGGAAATTTATTTTTAATGCTTACCTTTTGTTAAGTCTGAATGACCATTTTTAATGTATATTATCTAAAAAGCAATATCTAATGCAAAAGGATGGTTTCCTTCTGTTTCCTTCTCCTTTTTTATTTTGATGTTTAACTTAGTTTCATATATTTCTGGGAATCTACCAATTATATAAAGGTACAAAGTTTGAAATATTTATTTTTTTCTTCTTGATGAAAGACTATCACCATTTTCTTAGAAATCTATAAAATTCTGTAATAATGGGATGAGATGAAGTTGTGTGTTTGTTGTTACTAGTTCGGTGGTAAGTGTCCATAGGAATCTCTCTGTTCTCTTGAGTTCATAAATCACTCACGATAACACTGACTGTTGTCTATACATGCCTCAATTTCACTGGAGATAGCGGAAGTCAACGTAACCCTTTATCATTCTGGAATCCCTCTTCTAGACGTAGAGACTGCAAAGATCAATGCTTCACATGCATATAGGTTAGAAAAATCCTGTATTCCTAATTGAGTGCAGGCCACAAGTCCTTTTTGGACCTCCTGGCCTGCAGCACTTGCTTGTTGGTAGAAGTCTTTCAGGCACACAGTGTCATTTGTGCAGAGATTTCTGAAATGTTAAGAAACTCTACAAAGAAGGCTTATGGCCCAGCTCATTGTCATTCTGAGCTACTCACTTTCACTGTTCTACTGAGGATATCAGTGGTAGGTAGGTATATGAAGTATGCCTTCCATATGTCACTTGCCATGGTTACTTATTTCCAATTTGCGTTACCCAGGGCTAGAAGAAAGATACTTTACTCTCCTTGAGGAATGAAAAAGATTTACTGATGTTCCTTTTGACCATAATTTGTTGACTACTCTGCATTATATGGTACAAACGGCACAAATGACAATGGTTCTTATCATCTGTCATGCTGATAAACCAGGGATAAATTATTTCATGATGTCATCATCAGCTGGCAGAGAGCAGCTATATGACCATTCATTAGCTTCATGGCTTTTTCTTAGAACTGAACTGTGGCACACAGAATCCCCGTCAGAGTAACTCACCTGCATACAGCCTGCATATTGGCATGATATTAGTTTGGTACGATACATCAACAGAAGCAAACTTCTTTACTACTTTCTGACTTTCTTTTTTCCTTCTACAGTATTATTTTAGTAGTCTTGTTTTCAGAAAGTTTTTAATAGTTGGAGAGATACAAAGTGGACATGATTGCCCTGTGAGGTCCTCCTATTTGACTGATACAGGATTATGGAGTCTTTTCCTGAACTGTTTCTTAGGAGGAGTTAGTGTTCCTCATGCCTGTGTCCTTCATATTCTGTTCTGTTAACGGTCAGGGTTCCAGTGAAAACATCCACATTTTAGCATCAGAGAAGTTGCTTTCAGATGACTGATCTTATTCTGTTACTGGAGGATCAGCTTCCATTTCTTTTAGACAAAAATATTTGTTTCCCTTGCTTCTTGATTTCCTATTTCTGTCACAAAAATCTGGATAATTTTTATCTCTGAAGATATCTCATAAAACTATAGAAAGAACCTCTACTTTGGAAAGTGGCAAAATCCATCCTGTGACTGCCTCCTTAACATAATTGTATTATTTTCCAGGTTTTGCTTCTCTTTCCAGGCTCCAAGTGGCTTCATCACTGCTGTGTGCTAAACACAGAGAGTGTCTCAGCAGAGTGGAACATACCTTTGGTCTGTCTCAAGAGCCTATTCACTTTATAAAATAGTGAATGTGAAGGTCAATTATAATGTCAAAATAGATAGAAATGACTTAATCCCCCAAGCTATATACAATAATTAAGTAGAATTTAATAAGTTAGTCAATGGCCTAAATTAAGGTGCAAAGCCCTCAATTTGACTGAAATTCAGTCAGTTCTTTGAGGGAAACTGAATAATTCTGTTGCCCTACATTTATTTGCACATTTATCATATAACCAAATAATGGTACAGAAAGAACAGATTCTTGAGGATTTTTTGCTCCAAGGCAAAGTTCTATGCAGTGCAGCAGAAAGAGGGAAGAGCTAAGTCGGTGCATAGGACTTTCAATGAGTTTCTAAAGCCAGGAACAAAAGAATAGTACCTCATGACCAAGTTCAATGTCTTTGACTCTCCAAGTCAAACGATCAGAACTAATTTCCAGCTAGATCAGCTGTGGCCAGCTTTTGGCATGATTCTACAGAAAGGCAGAATCCTTTGTGAGATGCTTTGATTGCACTGCACCTCTTCTCAGCAGTGTTCAGTTTTAGGATTTAGGTAGCCAAACATAGACTTTTAAATTTGAACTAGTCTTTCTAACCAAAGGAGAGAATACAAAGTTCTAGGATGCACTCTGTCTCATCTGAAGGATAGCCTAAAGCAAGTCAAAGAAGAGGGACCCTAAAGATTTGTATTTATCTCTGCTGGCTACAGGGGATATCTGGTTGAGTAGCTCAGTTACAAATATCTAAAATTTGCTTGACATGAATGCTACTCTAACTATCACTAAGTTCTTTTCATCTCTAAATTTGTATTTGGATGATAGAGCAGAAATAGTTAGAGACATGGTTATTAACATTCTGACATCTCCTTAAATGCAATATTAGCTCTGCTTGCAACTTACTTTTCATGGATTTAAAACATCAGCTATTGTTTCTCCTTATTTGTTGCAAAATCCACTCACATGGGGGTTGGAAATGTTGTCAAGAGAGAGAATAAAGTAGCTTTCATCATGCTGCTGGTGGATAAAAGCAGTGTGTGAATCAGTACCACTGATTAGCCACCTCTACTGATCGATCCCTCAGGTGACATTTTACATAGACTGTGGTCTTTCAATGCTTTGTTGCCTTGAAGAAAAAAAGTAACTATGGCATCATAAAGAAAGTGGGTTAAAATACATTCTGCAGATTCTTCTGAACAAGTGATGGATTTGGCTAATATCAGAACCAATAATGTGTACTAGATTAGTTAGCTTACATCTCTCTTCATTTGTGTATTATTATTTTCGTATTTATGTATTTTTATCATGCACATAAAAAACACTAGGAGTAATCAGACAGACTCTGAAGCCAGAAAGTAGAAAAGAAAGAAGAATAATGAGGATGCAGGTGCTGGAAAGTGAGGAGCAGGAATGAAGGAAGATTGAGATAGTGGGATAAATAAAGTGCTACAGTGGAATAGAACAAGGATCAATAGTGTTATCAGACTGTTTGAAAAACTTCAGATATAATTTGAAAGCTTTGAATATGTTGATAGCCTATAAAGTAAATCTTTTGCTCTAATTGATGGTGATAAGGTTTCAGGTGGAGTACTGTCTCCAATTTTGGACAGCACACTTCATGAAAGATGCAAACTAGTGATGAACGCCTGAAAGAAAACAGCAAATAGTCTGCAGTTCTAAAATGTGGTCTAGAAAAGGAATCATGAAGAAAAAATGGATGATTTGAGAATCTAGTCCTATCTCGATGAAGACATTTCAACTGCCTTCTAGTACATAAAAGATGGCTTTAAAGTGGAAAATAATAAATTCCATGTTTGCTATACACTGAACAAGAAATAAATGAAGTCATTCATTTCAGAAAAAAAAAAATTAGAGTAAATCTTGAAATGAAATCTTTCTAACTAAAAAAAGTTAAGTTTTGAAATGGGATGGCTAAGCTGGATTTGGAATATGCAGCACTGGAGAATCTTAAGGAAAAGTTAAAAACTGACAAAGAAAAAAAATCTTAGGAAATGGAAGTATGTTAAGGATTCAGTGAATTCCACTCACTGAAATCAGTTCTTTAGACAAATCATCAGTTTCCTCACTCATAATAGGGTAGCAATAGGGAATGTAATGAGAATGCAGATCCATTGCTCCTCTAATAATCTGGTAATAATTTCGCTCATGATGGCACCTCTCATTTTTGTAATACTGTTTTTTTTTTTTTTTTTAGAATATATTCTGAATTGCTTTCCAGATAAAATATCAAGTAATATGTTATTCTTTTAAAGTGCAAAGCAATCCAGAAGGTATTGATATTTTTTAAATTCTTCCTGGCTTAATTCTTAACTGGCTTAATATCATGCCCTTTCACCTGAAGCTCTATGAATTATTCGGAGAAGTAAGACACCAAAATAGTTTGTCTGCAATTTTCATTATCTCTTATGAAGTTTAATTCACTTCAGCTGTGACTTTAGCCTTATGCTTTCACCAAGTGATACTGAGAGGAATTTACAGATCATTAACTCTTCTTAAGTAACAATCCATGTCATAAAGGTGAGGGAGCTTCTGCTTTAGTGGGTATAACCTTTCTCAGAGTTGCCAAAAGGTGAGAATACAAAGATGGACAAGTGGTTTAGCATGGATAATTTGTTGTAGAACCCCATTCTAACTTATTTTGCAGTAACATACTTATATAACCATGCCTGGTAAAGCATTAAATGCATATTTTATTCTTGACAGCATAAAATAAATATTTATCGTCTTTTTCCTGTCATGACTTTTATTTCTAAGAAACAGCCAAACTGATATTAATATCAATCAACATGTGATCATGAAATAATGTTCATGTACTTATATTAATACATATATTCTTGCAGGCTTGTAAGTTCTTTTCCATTCTGCAGGTTTCTTTATATGCTTTGGTTTCTTATTTGAAACAGTATCCTGTGTAATGTGAGTCATCAGATTAATTGAAAGTGTCTGACTTCAATATTTGTAATTGTGATTAATTCTCCATTAGGTTCCATAAATTCTAGTAGTTAGCAATAAAGATGTTTGGTCTGAAACTTGTTTTAAGATCTCCAGAAAATTTTATACTTATGTCTTAATTAGCATTTGTTCTCACAATTAATTTGAACTTTATTATTGTTAGCAGAATATAGTGAACAAGAGAAAAAGGCATATAGAAAAGAAAGAACACTTCCATTTTATAGCTGTAGTCACTACTTAGTGGTTGGAGTCCAATTGTGCTTTTGTCCGCTTGGCCCTATTGTACAAGACGCTGTCTTGTTATGAAAAAACAAACAAAAAACATGATACCTGGCTAAAAGAACTAAGAATTCACTTGGAAAACATTTTTGAAATCTATTTATTTGCTGTAAATCTCATTTTAGATACCTAAAGAGCTCCCTCCTTTCTATTGACTGTGTTGACAAGATTATGGTTCTGTTGCCTGCACATAGATATTTGAAGCCATTTCATTTGCCCAGTGTCCGTTGGCCTCCAGCTGCTGCTCCAGAAGGTCTCCTAGAGATTCTGATCTCTCAGCCTGTATAATGTCCCAGATAACCTAGGCCATCTCAAGTGGCCATAGACACATAGTCTACACAACTGGATCAAACTTCTAATATCCAATTCATCCTGACTGTTGAGCACCTTGGACACTTCACTTACAGGTGGCCACCCGAAGTTTAGATATCTGCATTGAGGTGTCTGAACCTGGAGATGAAAGCTCCCCAAAATGCTGGGAGAGCTTGTTCAACTGAGCTTTGTCTGATCACACTAAGTATGTCCTGTTGTTTAAATCAATTCTTTTTTTTTTTTTTTTTTTTTTTTTGTTAGAACTAAATTTTTCATTAAACCATTTGATATTAGGCTTTCTAGTGTTTCGCATAATTACTTCTGGAAAGACAGAAATTCACCTTCTGAAGAGAGATGCTACTGTAATCTACTATTATGTTTGAAGAAAATATTCTAATACATGTCTTGTCTATTAGTATCCACTCTTGTCAAGGGAGCAAGGTCTAAAGACCTTACATAAGGTTAAGGTAAAGGATGAAATCTGACAACCAAAATTATTTGGAATGTCTAATGGGGGGTATGCCAGTAACTTCAGAGGAAAACAGTGAAAACAGATGAACAGAAATGAACAATGAAGTAAAGAATCCAAGTGGATCTATGTCCATACAGAACAGATACTAAATATGCTCATAGTATAGCTTCAGAAATATTTTAAATGAAATTTTGCTGATGATGCTTTTTGCATTGAAATTTGTATGTTTCTCTTTCATTATTGATATTTTATCATCTTTTCTTTTGCAGGTAGCTATGCTCTCTTCATGAATGCATAAAATGGGCAAAGAATATTAATTTCTAAACATTAATCGTATATAATGTCACTGTGTTCTGTTATTTCACTTACCTAGACAGAAAGAGGAGTACAAGTTATTATTCTGGGGTTTAATTCTGCTCTCATTTGTTATCACAGAAATGCCTGACATTTACTTCATTTTTCTAAGCATGATTTAAATCTACAATGTGATGTTAGCAGAACAGGCATTTTTTTTAAGAAAAAAAATTAAATATTCTGTGAGCAATTCAAGTTAACAGCATGCATAACTGTGTTTGTGGGGATTGTACCAAGGGACAAGAGCCAAGCTTTTGCTTCTCTACTCAGAATCAGTAATGACTGGGAAGACAAGACCGCTTATGACAGAACTGATCTGAGAACACGAGTTGAGGATTTTTTGCTGTAGAATGTACTCCCAGATATGAGGCAAGATTTTTATACTAGAGAAGATTTTGCTGTTAATAATGTAACAAAAAAGTGAAAGAGTATTTTGCTGAGGGACAGATACTTATATGGGCTGTATCGTATTGCTAAATAAGAAGAGGATCAAGGATGAGAGCACACACTGCCTGATGTCCACATTGCTTATAATTAGCTGCTTTAATAACAGATTTACCTTAGGGAGAGCTGATTGGAATAATCTAAAATGGATATCGAGATATAGGTGTAGAGATACAGGTCTAGAGATTGAGAAATGTAGATATTCAGTGTCTCATGCTGTATGATGTAGCTCATTCCCTAGCCCTCTTTTATTTAGCACTGTAGACATACCCTAAAGTTGTCTCTCTTGTAAGAAAAAAAATGGGATCAGGGTCTGTAGCTGGCCTACTTCCCAGACTGCTGATTGGGAAGAGTCCCTAGCTCATGCTAATACTCAAACTGGGGTCAAGGAGAGTGCTGTTTGGGCCAATACAAATCTGTGGTAGCCAGGAAGCATGGGGCTAATTAAGCAATATGGACAAGTGTATGCCAATGCTTGGGCTCTGCTGAACTTCAGAGAAAATCATTAGTCATTTTTACCTAATTCACTAGTTAGCTTTCCATTAAAATTTTGTTTGCTTATTAAGTGGTTTTGAATGGTATATAAATAACTACTTAGAAGAAATTTCTGGATTGTGGAGTAGAAATTAAAAAAGAAGTAGCCAGACAAATAAAGCTGGGGTTATTCCTATTCCTGCTGTGCTAGCAGCAACTGTTCTGATGCTGTGGTAATAAAGGTATAACCACAAAGAGTAAGAGAGAACTGTGTGATGCAGCCCAGGCTCACAACCATTTCGTAGATTCTTGCTTATATTCAGAATGAATGCCGATTTCTTTTTGTGTTCAGGTGGGCTGACTTAGTCTGGAGAGAAGAGTTGTTTCCCTTCCCTCAGAACTGCAAATTGCTGGTGATTTTCTGGAGTGGAATGAAACTGCAGGTTTAAAACCCAGAGTTTTAGCCATGGATCCAGAGAGAGAAAGCAGTGGGTTTGACACAGCATTTGTGTATTATTGGTACTTTCTATGTCAAGAAATGTCATTTTCCCTTTGAAAATTTGAGCGAAAAAGCAGAAGAGAAAGAAGTCACTGCTGTACTTTCACAAAACTTCACCTTTTTATTTAAAAAACAGAAAATGCTATAATGAGGTCCTAGAAGAGTTGTAATACTAGTTATCTAAATATCAGTCTTCAGTATAAGGTGGACTTTTAATTTAGAATACATATTTTTGTTGAAGGATGTGATGCATTATTGGAGTTGAAACCCTGCAGGAGACTGGCTTATAGAGGCATGAGTAGTCTAAGTATTTTTTTAATGAGACCACTAAAGTGAAATGCTCTCCTTTTAGGTATTCAGGAATGTAATGCTAGGCAGAGGAATAAATTTAAGCATGGTTTATTCTTCTGGTGTGAAAGGGTTCTAAAGAGTGGTACTCTTAGATATGAATGTTTTAAGTTTGATTTGATTAGGTAAATTGGATTCACTGCTGGGCTCCTTGGGGATTCCTTCCGCAAATACTTGTGATACGCACATAAATGAAAGAGAGGAAATATTATGACTCTGAGCTTAGTTCACATTGCCTGTGACAGAGGATCATCAAGATATTATTATTGAAAAAGAATAAAATAGAAGTTATAAAAAATCAATGTTTCCCCTGAAGGTATATGAAGTGTAAGATAAGTAAATGGGATATTAGAGTTTTGCTGAAAAGGAACAAATAACACATCCGTTTCAACAGTGTAAACCTAAGTTCTTTCGCCTTTCAGTGTTCATCACTCATGAGGGATGAAATCATTTTTATCTTTCTGCAAGCACAGAAGTTGAAAAGAATCCCATTTTCTCATTTAAACCCAATTTACTTACACGGATTCATAGGTTTTTTAGAGCCAGAAGGGACCATTTTGATCATTTAGTCTGATCTCCTGCATATGATGGCCTTGAACCTATAAATTAATTTCTGCTTTAAGACCAAAAACTATGATGGAACAAGAACATTTAATTTGTTTTTTTTAAAGAATATGACCACAGCTATTAATAAATTATTATCGATACAGAAAAACCCTTCCTATTTTTTTTCTGTTGTTTTAATGTGTGATCTTGATAACATGGATTTGTGTGATGTGTAAATGAGTAAATCAAAATGTGTAAATCAAAAATGTTAATTCATTTTGTTTTTCATATGCCTTTGTCTGTTACACAGATCTATCAAATCTCTCTTTTCCATGTAATCAGTTACAGAACTAGTTAAATAGTATCTTGAGGGTTTTTTCAGTATGCTAAAGGATGAACTCCTTGGTTTAAAACAAGAGTATAGTCTTACTTTTTAACCACTCTAATAGAACTACTTCTGTGCACTCCATCCTTTCTGAACTGAGGGAACAAGAAGTAGACTTGGGAGTAATATAACTTGGGAGTAATACAGTATTTCTGTTTCTCTCTCCAAAAATTTCCCATTAAAATCTTTTGCCAGAACACTAGTCTTGATAATTCATAGTCTGCTGGCTATCCAGGACACCCACGATTATTTTACAGAATAGAATATTTTATCTTCTAATACACATGTAATGCAATATTTAGACTTGCAAATTTATATTTGTCTGTATTTTATTACAGTATGTGCTTAAAAATTAATTCTGTTGTCTGGCTCACCAGATAAGGTATCTTATTAGACAGCTTGTCTATCCTCTTTGTTACTTAGTAGTTCTCCAATTCTTGTAGCAGTGGAAGGTTTATCACAACTGTTTTATATTGCTTTCCAGGTCATTGATGAAAATCTTAAATAGTCTGGAGACAATTACCAGTTTTTATAGGACTGTACAAGACACACATGGTCTTAGTGATTATTTTCCTAATTATACTTACACTGAGCTTTTTCAGATTTCAAATCCTCCTATAGATGCCTATGTAGCTGCCATAAACAGTTCTTGCTTTTTAACTGACATAGTGCCAAGTCATAAATTGACAGAATCCTTTAATAAGTACTTGATTACAGCAACGTAATTTTTATCAGTCAAACCTCTACTTTCATCCTAAAAGGTGAAATTTGACAAGTTATTAATGTTACTGTTCAGTACTGTAGCCTTTTTTTCAGAATTCCTGTTCATATTAAAGAAAACATTTCGCTAGACCATCAGTGAGAATCCCAAACTGCTTTTAGGCATTTAGGCAATGAGAAATTTAAGCTGCAGGCCCAGCTTCCTTGGGCTTTGTAGACAGGTAACAGAATAGGATCCCTATGAGGACCTTTCCATTCATTTTTGACCAGATCATTCACATGTATATATGCTCAACTTAAAAAAAAAATACATTAGTGGTAAGAAGACATAACATTTTCTCCAGAAACAAAATGCCACCGGAAGAAAATGTATTTTTGATGCTGAAATATTAGTTCAACAAACTTTCACTGTAGTTAAGGAAAAGATCCAGCAAATCTAGGCTGGATTTCCAGCATGTCTACTGCATTCCTGAACACTGGAGCTGCACCCCCTGCTATAACTCAGGGAAACTAACATGGTTGTCAATAATATTATTGCAGTTGCCATTGAAACTGGATGACAGCAGTTCTTTTAGCATGATTAAACCTGCAACTTTTCTTTTTTTAAGAAGACATTTTATAGAACCAAAAATCTTTTTGGACAGCTGAAAGAAAGAGAGATTGTTTTATCCTGCAATATGAAGGAAAGAGTGTTTCTTGTGTGAACTTTTCTGGTACACAGTATTGAGATAATAATCCTCCTTATCCAGCTAGAATGTGTATGCAACAAAAAATCTCCAGGAGTAACCTTTATTTCCTCTCCTCTTAAATAAAAGCTTAATAAAATTTGCAACAACACAAGAGAATAATCATTTAAAATACCTCTTGTCTTTGTTTCTAGTCTGAATCAATCTAGATTTGACAAATTACCCAGATTGTGTAAATTTAATAAAGAATTTATATAAGAGCTAAGCCATACTTTGTAGTGAACCAACGGTGAGATTTGTGAACTTATATGCAGATAGTATCTCTTTTTCTTGTACAATTCAGGAGACTTGAAAAGAATAACAAAACCCAAATTACAAAAGAATTTATTCATTTTTTAATATTTACTCTTTCAAGTAAAATGAAGTCAAAAATTTGAAGGACACTTTTCAGTGCTGAACCTACATTTAAAGCAATTTAATGGGAGCTCCTGAGTTTTTAGGCTTCTAATCATAACCGAATACTGCAAAAGAGGTGGAAAGGAGAAAAAAGGAAAAGAGGAATGAAGAGGTAACTCATTTGGGCTAATATTTAGGGAAGAAGCAAAATACAAAGAACTTATTAAATCAGTACATTTTTAAATCAGTACATTTTAAAGACTAAGGCAGAGATACAGGATGTAAAGGGGGATGCATGTTCTTAAGCTGGAAAAATGTATTTGTATATAAATGGCTCCATACTAAGGAAACTTTGGCAGCAACACTTGTGTAAAAACTCTTGCCTCACTAGAGAGTCACTTCCACACTTATGCCTCTGAGCTCAGGGATAGAGGATACCCTAGCACACAGTTAATTGTGGGGCTGCATTGTGATTTGAACTGGGCAAAAAAAAGAAAATGATTCTATTTAATTGGTTGTAGTTCATTAAACTGGCTATATTTTTTTCTCCACAAGTACTGTGTTGGCAGAAGTATGGCATGGATAAGACTATGAGCAGGTAATAGGAGAACTATACAAAGGAACTTTTTCTCTTAGGTAGGTTGTCTTTCAGGTGGCCTAAAACACAGTGTAGAAAAGAACCAGGGCCAGTTGCTATGTAGCATGGATGCAGTCTGTCTGCTCTAAAGGGGACTGGTCCTAAGCAGGAAATGTCTCAATCCATGGCGCTTGGTCTCTGGGCCAGGAATTGGTGCTTGGTCTTCTTTTATTTAGCCGTATAAACATGGTAATTATGTATTTTTTTTTAAATTAAAAATTAAGTATATGTCTCCATGCACCACTCCTTTTGCTAATACTGGTAAACTGATCATTGCTAGAAATACAAGCAAAAAAAATCTTCAGATATCTGAAAAAAAAATCAGAATTCTCTTTCTCTGGATCCTTAAGATTTCCTTTTAAATCAGATAAGTACTAAAGAGACATATATGAAATTGCAAGTGTTCAATGAAGTTCTCCCATCTGTATTGCTAACTTGCATAACATACCTTATCTTCAGCTGTTGCAGGGAAAATCATTTCCTAAATATGATAAATGGGATCTACGACAAACAGGCAGTGGTGGAAGTGTGGATGAACAGATCAGTGGAGATTGTGATGATGAAGATGGCTGCGAAGGATCAGGAAGTGGAGAAGTAAAAAGAGTCCTGAAAATTACAGACTGTAAGTCCATGATTCTATTTCCTTCATGCGTTTAAGAGTGAATTGTCATATTTTCCATTAAGAAATAACACTGAATTTTCTTGGAAAAGATGTGGAAAAGCTGTCTGTCTAATATTTCCAAGATTTACAGGAATAGGACTGCAATAGTAGGATTTCTATGAATATGGTATGGTATTAACATTGACACATGTTAATACATATTTGGCATATTGTAGACTGACCTCAACACAGTATTTCAATCAATTAAAAGATAACACAGGGACAATACCATGTCCCTGTGAGTTACTGGTTTAACATGAGAGCTAATGTTTGGCAGTTAGGCAGAGAAATTGTTTCTGATTTGTGATGTAACTATGGGAAAAATGTAGCGTTAAGTTGTGGTAGCTGAATTTGGTAAAGAGCAATTGGAACCAATGTACTGTAACCCACTAAGCATTAATGCCACTATTACTTGCTATATTTCCTTCTGTTTTTCTTAGCATTTTTTTTTCCTGAAGTCACCACTGAAGCATGTTTGTAGGGATTTCCTTCAAAAAACCCTTTGTTTATGCACTTCAGTGACATGGAACTGTGAGCATGAGCAATTGGATTGAAGCACAAGTAATTTCCCTGCTTCTCTGAATCAGGACATCATTCTGCCTCTCTTACTTCTCTTCCCAGTGTAGAATAAAAGGCAGAGATCATAAGAACAGAGATACTTGGTATCACCAAAATTACATTTCTAAACATTCAGTGCTGATAGAAAAGAAGTCATGGTTGGTGTTAATCCCTGAATTTACTTATATTTACTGACTTATGGTGTGCTACAAGTTTCCAAGCATAGCTGAGCACCCCAGATCCATCTTGACTAGATAGTGAAGAGGCAACCTAGAAATTTGACCATACAGAAACTGTAGTACGTGGTTACACAGTTCCTATGTAAACAATTGGAGGATTGAGACCCTGAGCATGCTGAGACATGCCTTAGCAGGTCGGTTTGGATGCAACCTGAGATGCTGTTGTGCTGCTGCCTAGTCTATACATTTTCAAGTCTGGTTGTAGCTTACTTAAATGAGATATTAAAAGACTGAGATCTGCAAAGACATTTGGACACTTATTTCCTGAGAGCGCATTTGGACATTTAACCTTGAAAAAAGAAACTGGAGATCAAATATTTAAAAAGAGAAGTACTTTGGAATATTGGACATATTATATCTAGGCCATAATGACAATCTATGGTATGGAGAGACTGTAAAATAGTCTTAGGAAATGACTAAAACTATTAAGCAAGTATTAAATGATAAAGGAATTGTGAGAATAATAGATTTTGTTTTACCCTCTTCCACTGCATTAGATTTTTCTTCATACTGATATATTTAGTGTAATCTTTCTAGACTGTCAAAAAGATAGCTAATTAGCCTTCATATTCTCTTTATACTGCATCTATTATAAATCTCTAGGATTACGAGCTATGTATTAAGCATATTGAAGTTTCCACATAATGCTGTTTCTTTCAAACCTTTTCCAAGATACTACTGAACAAAAGTCTGAGTCTAGACTGTTCAGTATTATGTCTTGTATATATGTCTTACTACTACCTTGGGTGATCTGTAGTGATTTTATGGATTGATGGTGGCATGTTTGTAATATCTAGAATGCATCTTAAAATGCATCTTAAGCATATCCCAGCAGTCCTAAACTTAAAGTGTGTGCAACAGGAGCTTGAGCAATTCTTTTGCATCTGTTCAATATACAAGCAGAGCTTTAAGAACAAAGTGTCACCCATTTCCCTGAAAGTACAAATATCTATTATATATATATATATTATTATTACAGAAACAGATCTTAAAAATTATGATTTTACATGAGGAACTAAATTAAACATTAAAAAATCAATATCATCCTAATCTAAGCTGGTGAAATTTTAGCTTCAGGTGATTGGTACCAATTACAAGCTAATTCAGATCCTGAATTCAGCATTGAAATTGCCTCATATTTCTTACTAAAAGAAGAAAATCTACAGGATCTATTTGTAAACTGAAATACTGGATTTACTCTGGTGATGTTTCTTACTGCCCTTTGAAAAGGATGACTGAACATCAGCCATAGCCTGGAAATTGACTGCAGTCTGTTTGGTACTCATTATAGCTTCATATTTCTGAGGGTTTTATGCACATGCCAACTTCTTTAAAATAGCATACAGATAGCTAGAAATGTTATCTGACCACTCTTCAAACTGTGCTTAGACCTAGTTTGGGTTTTATCACGTATGTCATGGAAAGCCAGTCAGATTTGATATTTGATATAGCAAAGTGCATTGGTAGTCCTAAGTTAACTAATACAAAAAGAAGAAAATCACACTTGCAATGTGGACAGGACTGAAATTTAGACTTGTTCATATCCAGCCCTTTCTGAGCTTCAGATCTGCAAACCACTGCAATCTCACTCTGAAGTCAAACTCAAGAATCACTGGACATCTGTATAATATTACTCTGTTCCTTCTGGTGTATAACAGATCCTTGTTTAGATTTTCACTTGTTCACTATTATGTGCTGCTTGTATGTATTATAAAACATGAGCTTATCGGTGTAACATGACCATATTTTCAAACAGAAAAAAGCAGACCTCAGCTGTGGTAGAATCAGGCAGGTGGAAAAAGAACTAATTGAATTCGACATTGTCCACACAGCAATTTAGGAATCACAGCAAAATATAAGAAAAATGACATATATTAGAAATATCCATGGCCTACTTATTAGCTATCTGGTGTTTCATTGTTGTTAACTTTTAATTTGTGAAAAAAAGTAAGGAAGCCACAAAGGCAGAACACAGATATGATGTAGGACAAACAAAATGTAAGTGTGGATCACATTCCTCTTTCTCTTCTCTCATTCCTCTTCTTTTTCTCTTTTTATAGTACAGAGATGTAGTCTTCATCTATGTTGATAAATGAGTGAAAGTAACTAGATATTTAAAAGATTTAAATGACACCAAGATTGAACTGAAGCCCCAAATAGTTTGAATATAAGAATATGAAGTCAACCTTTACTGTTGCAGTTTTAAGCACATGCTCTTGTTACAGATTCATTTTGTCTAAAAAGAACTTAATAAACTCCAGGAACTAGAAACTCATTTTCTTGCCATAGATAAGCATTGTTATAAGACCTTACAATGCTTTTATGATTTTTGAAGCTTGAAAAAAACTATGATGTAAATTGAAGAGGTTATTTCATACTTATTTCCTTTAAATGTGTCATATTAAAATGGGTGGAAAAGATTATTTACAGGATTTAGTAATATACACGTTTTAACTGGATTCATTATGCACGTGATCAGTTCACATTACGTTATATTCTTTTGATACATGGAGGCATACAGACAGCATTATTTTCTCCTCACCAAAGAAACTTTTTACGGTCTTTTTTCTGGGCAACTTTCTCTTCTCTCATAACCAGCCAGGAAAGGAAGGGGAATTGCTACCTACTTTGTATTGTAGTAGGGTCTGAAGTCCTAACCAAAACCAAGGCTGCTTTTTTAATAGCTATTCTGCATACATACTGTAAGGAAATGGTCCTGCTCCCAGCAAGTTTGTAATCTAAAAAAGACTGGTGAAGTGTGAGGACAAAGAATTATCCCTTTTGAACACATTGCTTTGTATAAAAATAAAAAATATAAAGACACATCTCTTTCTTCTGACACCATGTCACTTTCTTCTGAGCAGGTGTATGATCCTGAGGCCTGGAAGGAACAGAGGGGAAGGAAGGAGCTATGTTTCTTCCAAGATAAAACTCTAGCAATTTTCTGTGAACATATAGCCTCAGAATCTGGAGTTGGCTTATTTTTCCACTCAACGTTACAGATGTAAGAAGTGTTTTCACTAAGTGTTGGAGATAACAAACGTGTGGTGACAGGCTTTAGGCTTTGCAAAGCCAATGAAGAGATTCAGAGGAAGAAGAAGGGTATTTCTGACTCAGAAATGAGGACACTAACATTACACTAGTGCTTGCAATATTTAGTATTCTGAAAAATTCTTCTTAAGTTTTCATATTAAACATTCAATCCTTAAATTACATTTAGTGTTTCTAAGTCCTACAATTGTTCTGACAGCCTTGCTCTTCATAAGTACCTTTAAAATATAGCAAATTGATACAGTTCTTTCAAGGAATGATACTAGAAAGGATAGTATAGTTTAAATGTATAAAATAAACAGTAGTATAAAGTCTTGACACTTCATTTTCTAGTTTTATTCAACACTAGGCCAGCAGTTCCCACAGGGCTATTTCATGCATCACAATGAATTACTGCCTCAAAAAAAAAAAAAAAAAAAAAAAAAAAACTTGGAGAATTCAAGAGGTAATAAAAACAAATACTTATCACCTATATATTGATTTGAATCTGTTTTCAAATAGCTGTGCAAGGAAGAGCTAATCCTGATATCAGTCCTCTGAGGTACTTAATGCCATCTATTAAAATTCTCATAAGACTTTTAGCAGGATCACAAATTTTCTGAAAAGTACTGTACCCACTGCTTTGTCTGTCTTTTGCTTTTCTCGTGTTATCATGCAGTGCAGATGTCTCTTTACTATAGATCTAGTTCGGGGCTCACATATGTAGAATTATCAAGGACGTCTTTGTGCTTATGGTATGTACAGGCAAACCCTGTCTCTCACTTGTTTGTTTAATTGTTATCTCACCTGATCTTCACCCTTTCTGAAGGAAAAAAGTCTCCAAAGTGTTTTATTTCTAGGATGACTTAACATCTGCATGTTATTACTTTCCTGTTTGGACTATGTAGTAGTAGGTGAATAATTTGGAAAAGGCTTCTTATTGTCACTGCCATATAAAAAGAAGATACTATGATTCAGATAAACTGTAGTCTGTGTGTCTTACTTACCTCATTTTATGCTGCATTCACAAGTCCCAAACTTCCTCTCGCTTCTTTCTGTTCCTTCACCCACTTCAGTATGTATGCTTTTTTCTGCTTTTTTATAAATCTCATTCTAATGGCATCTTCAGTGAAAAACGTGATTCATCCTCATCTTCAAAACTACTTAGCACGCATGTGAAGCATCATTTGCATTAACACAAGGAAAACAAAATTCAGTAACTATATTATATTTTGAAATGTGCAAACTCCATAGAGGCTTTGCCATTTTGCATCTTACCATTGGCAAGCCTTCGCAGGGCAGGGCACAATCTTTTCCTAAATCAGAGTAAGAATGGTAATATCAGTTCATGATAGAAAGTAGAGTTGGAAGAAAATGTAATGGCAACAGGCATCGTGGTATCACTGGTTTGTACAGCTGCTTCTCTCAGTTTTTGGATCAGCCATTCCTACCCTAGAAATATTGGAACTGAACAATTGCTGTTCACTGAAAAAAGTAACCAGGCTGAGTATAAATCTTAGCTACATTATAACACACAACTTCACTGAAGTAATGTTCATTCAAAAAAAAAAAAAGAAAAAAAAAAGAAAAGAAAAGAAAAGAAAAGTATTTGACTGGGAAACAAGAGGAAAGACTGTTTGAGGCAGTAAAAAGTAAATATAACAAAATGACTGCACTTATCTTGAATTGGGTTTATTTTATAAATTCCATCTACCATTAACTGGGTAGGATTTTAACGAAGGATCACAAGACTGAATTGAGATAGATTCCCTAAAGGAGCTGAATATGAAGAACAAGGATTTACAGTTGGAATTGGAATTGATATACAACCTCATAGAATGTCAATAATAGAAATAAAATAGACTAAAACAGGATTAGCGGTAATTGTAATGATCTGATATTCTCCAAAAGTATTTTTTAGATTTTTCTGCTTGCAAAGTCCAGTCTGGATCTGCTAACTTTAAAATGTTTCAGTGCTTCTACCATAGCTGTTTAATAGCAGACTTCTTACTGACTGTATCTTTATCCCAGTGTAGCAGAGAGCAATATCTTTGTCTCAGAAAATATATTAAATTAAAGTAGTAGAAATATGGACCACGACTAGAGTCTTCTCGACAGTTCACAGCCTCTTTCCTTAAATGTCTGCAGTCTAATTAAACATTGAATACAAAGACTAATAGGTAGACAAATATGAAAGTAACTCTTTCAGTCTTATAAATTATGACTTGGTTTCAGTTAACACATCTAATCCATTCCCTAGTTCTCTGGGCAATACTATTTCTACTCTGTTGACTTTGCCATTCTCAACTCCAAAATGAAAGCAGGAGTGCAGCAGTGAAGGGCTTCTCAGTAGATTACTGCTATCTGTGTGTATCTTGGGATTCAAAGACTTCAGAAGACTAGTGGAACATGCCAGAAGATAGTGAAGGCATGAAGATCTCTGTTACAGAGATAGTGTTTGTCATATTTTATATTATCTTACGCTCTAATCTGCATTCTATTTTTCCTTAGTAAAGGGAGAAATCCCTTGCATCTGACTAGTATTTCAGGTTTTATTTATTTACATTCAACAGTATTCTTCTTTATCCCCCATTGCTAATGACATAAAGTGACTTTCAAAGGGTTACATGTATTCACCATTTATATGTTCACTAAGCTCAGAATGTCTCAATCTTACTAAAAATAAGTAAAAATATAGATGTTCTTGCTGTGAAACCAAAACTTGGTCTAAAGATTGACAATTCACTTTTAACACTTGCTTTTACACTCAGATTTCATACTGGATTTTGTGGAATGAACACCATTAGCCATTTATAGTTCAGCTAGAAGAAGCTCCTGAAGAACTCTAACCTTCAAAAGAGAATCCATGACAAAGAAAGGTCCCGACCAAAGTGTATCCATTGTGCTGTAGTTCAGGACGCATAAAGCAGTAAGCAGGGGTTTTTTGGAAAGTTGCTAAAAATTGAGGTGGTGTACACTAAGACTTCTGTAAGAACAGCATTTGCCTACTTCCTTTCTGCTGCTCTGGAAATAAGAAAGCTCTCAAGCCATTCTTGGTCCATATGAATAGCTATAGTATCTATTGTATCTATATAGTATCTATATAGTATCTATATAGTATCCATTCATTTTCCTCAGAAAATCTAAAAAAAGAATGAAGAGCATACATTGCTGTTTTGCTGAAAAGTTTCTCTCTTCACTGGTATGGTAATATTTAGGCACTGGTTGCAATGAAATAGTATATATAGTAAAAAGCTTCAGCTGTTTGGTAACTTCAGAATTAGTGGTGTTATTATAAGATAATTCCCATTAATACTTAAACCTCATATTATTAATTAAGGTAATTTGTAATAATTACACTGGTCTGCTACGCTGTGTTTTAGGCCAATGAGAATGCTTGTTAAAACTTTTGAAGAGTAATTGTGCTTTTTTGTTTGCCTCCATGGTAGAATCTATCATAGCTCAAGCTACATGTTGCCTGTAGCACACGTTAAAAATAAGTGGCAGCGTACTGTTGAAACGTACAATATTTTACATTAGCTGACTTTATTTCTGCCTCTGAACTAAATCCCTCAGCACATTCTATGTCAACCTTATTTGTTTTTAAATTAATGCTCCAACCTGAGAGAACAGCTTTAATCCATTACTCAAGCTAAATACATTACTCACGAACTACAAATGTTGACTCCTGACAAGAGATTGTGTTCAAGAAGGCAAATGGCTACTATTTAAATAGGAAACTGAGCTAAAAATTAAAATGTCATCGTTAATTTTTCCCAATGTATAATATGAATATGCAAGTCCAACCTTTCTTCTAAAATAAGATACCAGCCAACTTTGAAAATGCACTAAGTTTTTACTTATCACTTCAGTAATTTCTATCCATATGTATTTCTGTACCAACACTTGATCATGCTTACAGAAAAATCTTTGAACTTCATATGTGTTGACAATATGTATCCACTTTATAAAAGAAAATGCTGATTTATTGAAATGTAAATTTTCCACAGAAAAGTGCTGATTACAGTAAATCTTTCTCTTCAAAAGATTTTCAGTTCCCAAAAAGACAAGAGGAAGGAGAGAGAAGAGCTTAGATTTATGACGTTTCCTGTGGAAAGGAAGAGTGGGATAAATGTAGCCTCCCAATTAGTATTAGCCTATGAGGACTTTATTGATATGTTATGCAGTTTAAGCATGATCACAGTTGTGTGGTTTACTAGTCCAAACTTTTCAAATAAGCGAATGGGAAATTGGTTAGGTTACTCCTTCAAAAAGCATCAGATTATGCCCAAATACCTTGCTTTCCATCTTTACTTATCATAATAAGTCAGTCTCTCTCTGGTCCAATGAGCCTTTAACTATTTGGATGGAGTAGTAAAAAGTAGAGGGAGATAATAATCAGGCAAAATCTCCAGCGCTGTGCTTAAGCCATTTGGCTAGTATGTAGGGGAAGAACAGAACCTACGTGAGTAGCTACTTAACTGGTGTTTGACATGAATTTATGTCTTTGCTTTTTTTTTCCAAATGCAACTTTTAAAAAGTTTATATTTCATCCCAATAAGAAATAAGAATTTTTAAAATTTTATCAAAAGAATAGAAAAAGTCTTGTCCAACTGTTTAAAAAAAAGTGCACCTTTATGCATTTTTGCATGCAAAATATAAAAAAAATCCTCATCTTCCAAGGCTAAATTATGTACTATTTATTTTTGCATGTGCATCTAAAATATGCAAAAACAAGTCAAAATACACTGTTTGCTCATGTGAAGTCTGCCTAATTGCAAAATATTATGGTATTAAAGCTAAAAAAATGTTATATTTTAAATGAGTTGTGATGAAATTCTTTCTGAAGTCAGTAGGCATCCTTTCATTGAATTAATGGGAGTTTGGTTTTCCTTGGGAGAATACATAATGACTTTAGTAGGAGTTACAAAGCTCTAATAATTTTTCAATGAATGAATGCTTGTCATTATTTTTAACCTGTTGTTTAAAATGTGTTTTATAATAAAATATTTGGGATCTGGAAAGAAGATTTTTTTATAATTCCTTATAATTCCTTCCATGAATTCAATGAAGAAAAATTTATTTTGCTTTCCTTTATACAAAAGAACAATGAGCACAAACTTTCCCACAAAAATGTGTTCCTTTCAGGCAGTTGTATTTAAATCAGACCCTTTCTCTGAGTGGTGATGTCTTATCCACAAAAGGCTATGAGGTTTTCCTTTAGATAAGCATCTGAAAGTCAAGGTGTTTCTGAAGAAGTGACCTGCTGAAGAGTCACTCTGATCTCTAGTCACCCTCTTGTGTGATTATATCATTTCTAAGAAATCTTCCTTAAATTCACAGTTTTGAATTTTATCTTTAAAGACTACCACAATTGATCTTTAAACTCTTATTCATGGTTCAGAGAGACTGAGATTGGACAGAAAATTAGCAAAGATCTGAACATTTGCTTTGGGAGGTTTGCTGTTCTGTAGTTTTATTCTATAGTTTAATTTAATTTTATTTGAAAATAAACTGAGCAGTGTCCCACAGCTGATGTCACATTTCTCATATTTTACGTGATAGCTTTTATGATCCATTTTTGATCTCACTATTCTAGTGTCTCTCTCCTGTACAGCCTCAAAGAAAATATATCCAGAAAAAAGGGGGGTTGTTTTGTAGATGACTCCCCTTATTAGTTTGAAGAAAAAAAATAAAAAGCTATCCTCTGTGCAGTTTGAAAGGGTCATCATATTCTAGCAACATTTCCCTAAACTGTGGAGGTTAGCTATTTTAATGTTACAATAAAAACCTAACATTTTCACCTCTTGAAATCTAAATATAAATGTTGGAAGATAGCTACACACTACTGCTCATTTCTCTATTTTCCTCAGAGTGTAATTTACTTTAATAGCTATAGATGATAGGGACAGGATTTTTCTTACTTTGTGTCAGGCATTTATAACATAAACACCCGTGCCTGAACTAATAAATTTAGGCTCCTTTTATAGTCATTGGAAAGAAATAAACTCAATGAGGACACAATTCATTAGGACTATATTAAGCCACTCTGTTAGGATGAGCAGAACTGCACTGTAGAATCCTTATTTCTCTTGACTGTAAAAGGACTCAAGCTTCACCAGTGCAAGTGCAGATATCTAAACTTAACAGACAAGTCTTTCCCAAAGTTATGTTATTTTTCTTTTGCTTTGGTTTTGATTTGTTTTTGCTTGCTTTTAGGTAAAGATTCAATATTTTTCAGTATATTTTACAGGCTTATCATTAAGGTTACTAATGATTTGTTACAACAATGTAAAATAATAGAGTTACTTGAAAACACAGTCAATAAAGTCTGTAAAATGGAATTCACACTATCTGAAAAGCCTCGTTTGTTATGAGAATAAACTAATCCATTTTCCATCATCTGGAGTGGAGAAAATGGTTACTGGTGCAAAAGGATGTAGAAGTGGTTGCGAATCCTGTAGTGTGTTTTGTAATCAGACTCTCTTCATAGCTGTTTTATCAGTTACTGTTTTTAGATTAGGAACACAGAAAAAAAAAAGTTAAAACTACACCAACCCAAAACTTTCATGACTGCTATATTTAAAAGGAATGATTTCACTGAATTAAAAAGGAAGCGTAAAATATTTTTTATCAGCTTATGAAACAGTCTGTGTTTTTCTCAAAACTGTGAACGGTATCAGATCTTTATCTTTGAGTCTATTCTCTTTTAAAACAGATTATGACTGTGATCAACGTCACATTTCTGTATACTCAAAGGTGGTTTATACTCAAAGATATTTCCTCTACCTGCCTTGTATGTCTCCAGTCTTTATTGTATCTTTTAAAAAATCATCTCTTTGGAGTTCCCTTTGCAAGCTGTGCAGAGACTAGATTAATTTCACATTCATGTCTTCCACTATTAATGATTTTAATTGTAATACCTTGAATAATCTCCTTCTTGGTAATTCATATCCAGATTATTTTTCAGCTTTTTAAATAAAACAGAATCAACCAATTTCTGTTTATTACAGAAATTTACTACTTTTTTTCTAGAAAATAATCTGTGTGGGAGCTGTGAGTATGCAAGAGCTATTTCTTAAGATCTGTTAGAAGTGTGTCATTATCAAACAAAAATTCTGCAAAAGATCCCCAAAGGAGGGTGAACCTACTCTGAAATATTCATTTATAACTTATATGCTCTGAAACAAGGCATCTGCAGGGCAGCAACTGAGTTTTCCTCTCCCACTGTTGTTCTAAGGGGAAGTGGTTAGATGTCTGCATAATTCAAATCTGGCCTGCAATTTTGGGCTGCTTGCTATAATTAGCCTGGTTTTAGGCAGGAGTATGATTTTGTGCTTTCTGGAAGATACGCATAGCAAAGAGTGCATGGGAAAAGGGATTCTCTATCCGTTGGTCTTCTTAGAAGGATCAGACATCTAATTGTATGGGTCGGACTCAGTTGCCTAAACATGCTGTCATTTCAGAGGATCATTTTAGGAGTCTGTTTTAGTGTGTGCTGAATAGCTCTCTAGTTTCTTTTGACTGTACTAACTGTATCTCTGGTGATTATAACAGGAGCTAGTTCACATTAAAGATTTTATTGGAGGCACCTACATTTAGATACTTCAATCTGGAGCTAAATTACACTCCTTGTGTTTTCAAAGTAGTTGGCTAACTAGAACAACCCTTTGCCAGATATTGGCCAGTAGCAGTGAGATTACGGCTGTTGAATGTGAGCCATTTCTCTTGCTTCATGCCTTAATATATGGAATCTGCTCAGGGCCGATAGTGATGACTAAAGAAGGGAAAACCTCCTGCTTTGTTGTGATGTAGCCAGTTGCAGGCATAGAAGGTTATGCAATAGCAGAATAGACACAGACTTCATCAAAGTCATCTTTTGTGGCACCGTATAATCAGTAGTGCTTTTAATGCTGAATCCATTAGTTCCCTGTGACATTGATCTTTTCTCCCATTTGGCTTCCTTTCTCCAGTATATGCTGTATGCAGTCATCCCCAGGTAACTGCTTTTACTGTGCAGCCTTAATCTAGAGGTAAAGTCTTGCTTTGGCTCCCTAAGCAGCTGGTATATTTTTCATTCAGACATATGATTTGGACTTGTTGTTGCAAATATTCTAAACATGGATGGAACATGTAAAAAGGTGTGCCAGGCTTCAGGGAAGGACATGAAGCCCTTGGCTTTATTTTATAATTAATAGTGAATAAATATTTTTGCGTTGGAAAGATTATTCACCTGAGAGTCCTACAGCAAATGAAAAATATACTAATTTTTTCTTAGTTCAAATATTAGAATCTCTATAGCAGCTGGCTACTTTAGGAGCAGTAATAACAATAACAAATAAAAATAAAAGATAAAAATACATTGAATGTGCTTGTAAAATAATTTCAGTCATGAAATGAAAAACAATACTAGTTCATTCTTTTGCTGGGATGAATGCTTACAATTAAAAAGGAAAACTACAATATAACTTTGAAAAGTTTTGCTTTTATTAAAAAGCTCTTCATTATTTCAATAAATACTGTTGATGTTATTAACCTTGATCTGATGATTAGACAAAAATCACATTTTCTTAAGTCAGGGCTACTAATACCACACTACTGTAGAGAGAACAGTTAAGAATTTATTCACATTTTACAGAATGCATAGTTTTAGCATAAACGTATGGACGGGTTTAATTCATATCATCATGTTTTTCTGTGAGAACACTAGCGGGAAATCCAAAACAAAGACTGGAGATGTATTTCTCTAGCTGGTTGCTAGGTAGAAGAACGCCAATGAACCCTGATTCTCCAGATAGCTGGAGAGTGAGCTGTTAGCTCACTCCCTGGTTTTACTTGAAAGAACAGCTCTACCTCCCTCCCTCAAAATCAGTGTACTGCAGAGGTAGTTAGCCCAAATCATTATGGACCTAAGTCAGTCAGTGCCATTTTAATTCAGAAAATGTCTCTGAGATCAAACCTGGAGGAGGGGAAGTATGGCCTGGATAAAAGGTGGTAGACTGAAATGAAATGCCTAAGAACAAGAAATTGGGCCTGAGAAATGGAATTTTTTTGAGGGACAGGTCTAACTGGGACGTCTGAATGGGAAAAAGTCTGAATAGAGGGAGGTATATGAGAAATAGGCAGGCACTTAATATCAGGCCAAAATTTCCGTGTTCATGACATTTATTGTGTCTGTTCCACCATTTCCATAACTCTTAAGAGAAGTTTATAGGCCTCACTAGTGTATTACATTCCAGTTACCGGACCAAAGGGTGAATCCTTTAGGCTGTGAGACACCCAGTATGTGAAACTTACACAGGACATAGCGGTATAGAAAGTGTAACACCCTGAGGACTGTCTTATGGGTTATAAGAATGACATTTGGAAAATATGCCCGTCTTTACACAGAATGGAGACAGCTGGTTGTTTTCTGTCTTAGATACCAGGAAGTAAAATCAGAATATGACAGTTGTTCTTAAAGTAAGAAGTTAAGAACAATTTAAATAATTGCAAAATAATCACTATTGTGTGATATATGTGCCTATTGTGTTGATACCTTATCTAGAAAAATTGAGTCATTACCAAAATAAGAAGCAGTTACTAATTAAGGTGAAGGGTTTTTTTTCCAGCAAAAGCTAGATATGGGCAAAACTTGATCATACATTGCAAAAGTATTTGAGATTTATTAAAGTATTTAATTTGTGTTAGATGTTGGCTAGTTAAAAGTGTACAGCAGGAAATTTATATTCCATAATTAAACATATGTTTCTATATTTAAATGAAGATAATAAGAAACATTAATAGGTTTCCAGTTTACAATGCATTAGTCTCTGATCCTGCAGAGATTTAGTCACGTAGGACACTTTAACATAAACTGAACTTGATTCTGGTATATGTTAATATAGCACATTAGGCACTGGTGGGTCATGAGACTCTTCTGTCCTTATGCCACATGAGACTACTCTGTCTTTGTCAAGAGGGAATCACATTTGGAAGTGGGGCCAAGAACACAGTTTGAGGAAGTACTGAGTTCCTCACTCAGTGCTTAATTCAACTGTATTCCCGAGCCAACACTGAATAGTCCTGTGGACTCAAATGCAAGTCTGCGCTTGCATTCATATTGCGTAAAGGCAACATTTTGAAGATTGGCATGTCAGATGGCAAAATCTGTTAACGTTTTGAGAGGCCTTTCACTAACTGTCTGTAGTAAGTTAATGGCTATATTGGTCCATGAATTTTAATTTATTTTGAATTTGGTCAGATTTTTAGAAGTAGAAATCAGAGAGAACGTTTTACTCGTAGCTCATCTTATGTACAGTCAGGGCTTCAGCTGCTCCTGTTCCTATGTGAACTGTTTTTGACAAGTTCAGGCAGAACTGGTTCTCTTGAGACAGTCCTCAACTACTACAACCACTAGTTTCACATTGTGAAAAATGGTCCCATAATTGATGCCTTTTTTAACAACTTCCACGGGAAGGGCAAAAATTCAATAGAAGCTAGACTGAAATACATGGTAAGTTCTCTTGACCTATGCTGAGGAGCAATGGTTCATAATTGTGCTCCCACTGATCTCACTTTAAAGCCTTATTCAGTGGGCTGAGGAATTTAGTACTTCTGCTTCTCACGATTCACTTGTTAATTGAAAACAGTGAGCAAAATGTGCGATGTGTAATGTCATAGTATATTTTATAAAAAAAGAAATGTGTGATTAAAGGCATTGTGATAAAATCTGTGAACTCAATAACATTTTAATGAAGATATAAAGCACTTTTCTAGTAAAATATCAGATATAATATTCAGTTCATTAACAACTCTCATTAACTTTATCCCCAGATCCATAAACATTAACAATGTGCAGCAATTTCTATGAAATGTAAGTCATAAAATGTAAAAAAAAAGTGTTTAGAGAGATGCATTCAAAAAAAAGAGTAATCAGATTTTTTTCTCTTTTAGTCAGTCCCATTCATTCATTGCCTTTTTTTCCTCCTTTTTTTTGCGACTCCTTTTCTAATTAACTACCATTTCTCATCTTATGTCAACTCATACAATTATAAGTTATTGTTTAGAATACTAAAATCCTCAGTAGCTGTCACCTCACACATTTCAGTTCCTTAAGCTTGTTTTTTAGCTCACCCATTTAATGGCAATGTTCTTTCACAGTGTGAAGGTAATTAATTCTTCTGTATGCCAGAAGATGCCACTGTAGCACTCGCTGACAAACAGCAAAGACTGATGGCAGGTGAAGGGGTACGAAGATTATTAGATATAGCATCTGATTGATTACTCCTGAGCAGGTATTACTGTGAGTATCCTAAAAGTAAAGACTTTTAATTTTGTAAGAGGATGAGACTCTGAAGTACTTTTAATTTTTGCAAAAAAGAAATAAAAGCAACTGGATATTGAGAATTAAAGGAAATAATTATTTTATGGCATAATTTCATTAGCAAAAATCCTAGTACAGTATTTGCTAACTTGGATATTTATGGGAACAACACTGCAGGAAACATCAATATGAGTACATATTCTGTCCCAGAAGGGTTTTTCTGGAAAGGATTTCCCTACTGTTTAATATACTGTATAAATCACTTAAAAAAATACTCTCCTTAGGTTACTATTTCATTTTCTTCTACATACCGTTAGTCACAGAGAGGTCTAACATCATCTATCTATCTACTGCAGTGTCATGGTTTCTTTTTTTTTTTTCTTTAAAAAACATACTGGTGGTGAGCAGTCCATCACTGGCTTTAGAAACTAGGCTTTTCCCCAGGTAATAAAGAAACAGGACATCCAAAAATTATTTCCTCCAAAAATCTATCTAAAAAGATGCTTTATTATATTTTATTATGGGAACAAGTTGAACATTTTACCTCTTGGCAGCAATGTTACTTGCTGGTGATGGGAGAAGAGAGAGGAAGGTGACTCTGGAGCCTCATTGACAGTCAAAAAAGCTCAAATTGATTATCCATAAAGAAATACAATGGGAGGAAGAAGCCTCTTTAAAAGCACATCCTTTCAACAAGCTCTCTATTAATTAATCACTTGTCCTAAAAAATAAAGTGACGCCTAAATAAGAAGGAAAGCAAATATTTTCAAGACTAAAAGTGTATGTACATATGTGCATGCGTATGTGTATGTGTATGACATCTGCTTGGGAGAGACGGGAGGCACCTCACTAAGTGGAGTAAAAGTATTTTTGCTAAAAGGTTGGCCAACCTGGTAAGGAAGGTTTAAACTGGGAACAACAGGGGAGAGAGAGAGTTACCAGTGGCCATGTGAGGGAGCAATGGATAGGGTTGACAAGCAAAAACCCCGGAGTGATGTGAACAAAAGGAAACACATAATCAACAGAACAAGGCTTAAGTGGGGACATTTGAAGCATTTGCATGTAAGCAAGGAAGTGCCTACAAGGCAGCATTATGGGGAAACCTCTCACATCCTTTGTGGGAAATCAGCATGCTCGGGTGCCTTTCTGAAGTGCCTGTACACTGATGCACCTGACATGGGGAATAAACAGGAAAATATATAGATCTGTGAGTAGTTGCGGACCTGTGATCTCATTGTGATTACGGAGACATGGTGAGATAGCTCACATGACTGGAGTGCTGCAAGAGAGGCCCTTTAGGAAGGGCAGGCCAGGAAGGTGAGGAGGGGGAGTTACCCTTTATATCAGAGAGCAACTGGAATGTATGAAGCTCTGCCTCGGGGTGGACAATGAACCAGCTGAGAGCTTATGGGTAAGGAGTAAGGGGCAGACCCATGTAGGTGACATTGTTGTGAGTGTTTGCTATAGGCTGCCTGGTCAGGAAGAAGAAGTATATGAGGTCTTCTACAGACAGCTGGAAGTAGCCTCATATTTGCAGGTCCTGGTCCTCATGGGAGACTTCAACCACCCTGATACCTGCTGGAGGAACAACACAGCATGACACAAGCAATCCAGGAGGTTCCTGTAGAGCGTCAATGACAACTTCGTGATACAGGTGATTGAGGAACCAGCGAGAGAAGATGCTCTGCTGGACCTTATACTTATGAATAAGGAAGGGCTGGTTGGGGACATGAAGGTCAGGCTCAGCCTCAGGATCTTGAGAGGAGGGAGCAGGGCAAAAAGCAGAATCACATCCCTGGACTTCAGGAGAGCAGACTTTGGCTTCTTCAGGGATCTGCTTGAAAGAATCCCATGAGATGGGGCCCTGGAGGGAAGAGGAGTTCAAGAAAGCTGGTCGATATTCAAGAATCACCCCCTCCAAGCTCAAGAATGGTCCATCCCAATGAGCAGGAAGTCTAGCAAGGGTGGCTGGAGACCTGCATGGATGAACAAGGAGCCCTTGGCAAAAGTCAGACATGAAAAGCAAGTATATAGAAGGTGGAAAGAGGGAAAGGTAACCTTGGAGAAATATAGGGACTTTGTCCAAGCATGCAGGGGTGGGGACAGGAAAACCAAAGCCTATCTGGAGTTTAATCTGGTGACGGATGTCAAGGACAACAAGAAGGGCTTCTTTAAGTACATCAGCAGCAAAAGGAAGACTAGGGGAAATGTGGGCCTGCTGCAGGGGCCCTGGTGACAAAGGACATGGAAGAGGCAGAGGTACTGAATGCCTTTTTCATCTCAGTCTTTACTTGTGAGATGGCCCTTCTGCAATTGCAGGTGCTGGAGACAGGGAGAAAGTCCGGAGAAAGGAAGACCTTCCTTTGCTAGAGCAGGATCAGGTTAGGGAACATTTAAACAAACTGGACATATACAAGTCCATGGGCCCTAACAGAATTCAGCCACGAGTGCTGAGGGAACTAACTGATATCACTGCCAGGCCACTCTCAATCATCTTTGAAAGGACATGGAGAACAGGAGAGGTGCCGGAGGACTGGACGAAAGCAGATGTCACTCCAGTGTTCAAAAGGGTGAGAAGGAGGAACCAGGGAACCACAGGCTGGTCAGCCTCATCTCAATCCCTGAGAAGGTGATGGAACAGCTAATCCTGGAAATCATTTCCAGACACATGAAGGACAAGAAGGTGATCAGGAGTAGTCAGCATGGATTCACAAAGCATAAATCATGCTTAAACAACCTGATAGGCTTATATGATGAAATGACTGTCTTGGTAGGTGAAGAGGCAGCAGTGAATGTTGTCTACCTTAGCTTAGTAAGACTTCTGACACTGTGTCCCATAACATCTTCATAGACAAGCTGATGAAGTATGGGCTAGATGAGCAGACAGTAAGGTGAATTGAAAACTGGTTGAATGGTAGAGCTCAGAAGGTTGTGCTCAGTGGCACAAAGTCTAGTCGGAGGACAGCCAATGGTGGTGTCCTTCAGAGGTCAATATTGGGTCCAGTACTGTTGAACTTTTTCATTCATGACTGGATGATGGGACAGAGTGTACCCTTGGCAAGTCTGCTGATGATACAAAACTGGGAAGAGTGAAGAGTGGCTGATACATGAGAGAGTTGTGCTGCCATTTGGAGGGACCTCGACAGCCTGGAGAAATGGGCAGAGAGGAACCTGACAAACTCCAACAAAGGGAAATGCCAAGTCTTGCACCTGGGGAAGAATAAATCCATGCACCAGTGTGTGCTGGAGGCTGACCTGCTGGAGAGCAGCTTTGCAGAAAAGGACCTGGGGGTTCTGGTGGACTGCAGGCTGATCATGAGCCAGCAACGTGCCCTCTTGGCAAAGGCGGCCAGTGGTATCCTGGGCTGCATTAGGTAGAGGATTGCCAGCAGATTGAGGGAGGAGTTCTCGTCTTTACAATACAAGACAGAGAGGGAGCTACTGGAGTGAGTCCAGGGAAGGGATATTAAGATGGTTACAGGATTAGAGTATCTCTCATATGAAAAAAGGGACTGTTTAGCCTGGAGAAGAAAAGGCTCAGGGGCGATCTTATCAATGCGTATAAATATCTGAAGGGAAGATGTAAAGAAGACAGAGCCAGCCTCTTTTTGGTGGTGCCCAGTAAAATGGTTGAGAGGTGATGGGCATAAACTGAAACTCAGGAAGTTCAGTCTAAACCTAAGAAAAAACTTTTTTACTTTGGGAGTGATAGAGCACTAGAGCAGGTTGCCCAGAGAGGTGGTAGAGTCTCCACCCTTGGAGATACTCAAAAGCCATCTAGATATGGTCCTGGGCAATGTGCTCTGGGCAGGCGACCCTGCTGGAGCAGGGTGGTTGGACTAGATAATCTTCAGAGGTGCTTTCTAACCTCGACCATTCTGTGATTCAGTGATTCTATATATTTTCCATTGTGTCACTGTGTCACTAAATGGGCTACCAAAATGAATTCTTAAAATTTATTTTGTGCAGGCTTTTCTGCTATGAAATGTTTAAAAAATAGTCACAAAAAGTTATTAATCACAAGCAGCATGTAATACAAATTCTATGTCTTCATGTATTATCAGGGAGAAAGATGTCTTCTTCAGTTATTATGTGTAGACTTTATGTCTTGAGGTTAAACAAGTTTGTCTGCTAAAGTTTAGTGTTTATTATGCTTCTGCCTGATTAGAGGTAGTCACAAATTAGCTCCTAGGGTTAGGGAAAGAGGAAGGGTTGCTTTCAGTCAGTTGATTCAGTCATCTTTCACCTCGTTAGCTGTAAAAGTAAAATTTGTCGTCAGAAATCAGAAGCTACCATGTGGAATAAAAGCCTGGTCATTGTGCCATGGTTTTGAAAGGCACACTGAGCACTATCAGGTATTGTGCAAATTGGGGGTGCCTTTCACATGATTGAAAATTATGCCTTCTTAGCTGGTCTTCATAAAACACTAGCTGATGACTCTATACTTTCTTGCAAATTAGTGTGGTAGTAAGTAGGGAGGAACCAGAAAAAATATTTAATCAACTGAGAGAATATTGAACAGTTGATTAATATGAAACACAACTACAATTCACGTATTATGTGCCCATTATAATTTTGATAAAATATTCTTATACCCAGTATTTTTGGTGGAACAGTCAAATAGCAATACTTGAATACATTATGGAACTGGTCTAGTAGAAAATGGTCTTATATGTTGGCAGTCCTACCGGACTCAACCTCAGCCGCCTTATTAGACTCACTATGTTGTACAGTAATTACACGCTGAGATTTTTTATTCTGCTTGCTAGCTGGGTAACTCTCTTTTTTACCTGTCCGTAGCCTCTCCTCTTCAGTTTTTTGGGGTGTTTGTCATAAAAGTGACTTCTAAGCACATACTTCTGAAGCTAAAGCTATAAAATATAGTTACAGAATTAAATTATATTTATATATAAAAGGCAAAAATTATGGCTTAAATGCACCAGCAGAAATTAGTTTTGATGCACAAACTTTAGTTCATCCCAATTTCTGTGCATTTTGGCAAAGATGATACAGTAAATAAATCACACAACCCATCCGTTCCAAAAATAGGGTCCTTTTACCAGTATCTGCAACAACTTTGTCTGTAAAACAGGATTAATTTGAAAGATATCTACGTTATATACAGCTAATATTGTATAGAAACAAGGGTAGAAACTTTGGAAATACAATAGAAACCAAAGTGAATCTTGATGCTAATAACACATAACACCAAGTGTTTCCATCTTAGTATATGGTTCCGTGTTCATTGGTGTTCAGTGTTCAATGAAATGTGATCCATATATTATGCAGAAATACCCAATGTTAGGCACCTATAAGTCAGAGTACTGTGTGGCTGAGGAATTTAGCATGCAACAGATAATTTTTTCATGGTCCACATGAAGGGCAAGTGAGATGGCCAGTGAGTATTATGCTGCTATGCACATCAATTTTGCGATGATAAACTGCCTATTTCTACTTTTGCTGCATGGTTTTCATCTTTATGCTTATTATCCATAAAAAAAGTACAATGGAACCAGAATCATTTGTGATGAAGTGTTTAGTCATAATTGTGCCCATTTCCCAATCTTTTTTTGTTCTGGAAAACGGCACTACTAGGTATTCTGAGAAAACATTGGAAGCAATTAAAAATGAAACACTTTGATGGATCACTTCAGAATATTCCTTTTTAAGAAATTATCCACACTTCACTAGCATCAGTATTTCATTAAATTTCAATAGAGATACAAAGCAGAAAGAAAAAGAACATACATGCATAAATATAATTATATATTTAGTTCATTTTCCAATTTGAGTATTTCCTATCACAGTTTTTGATTTTGATGGTTTTTAGAGGTCATTCAAGCCGCTGAGAGAGGGAAAAAGAAAGAGTCAAAAGTGGCATAGAAAGTAGAACACCTGAAGACCCAGGAAGTGAGGTTAATGTGGTTGAATACTTGCAGCAAAGAAAAGATAATTTGCCTTATTTTATCAAACCTTCATGCATTCTTATTCCAAATTACAGCTATTCCCTCATGAAAGGTAATAGAGATGCAGGAAATAGGAAGCAGGTTATTGTCGTGACCTCTTCAACTTCCAGGTGTAGCTAGGTGTTCTGTTTTTAAACAAGTAGCTACATTAATCTAATCACAGTTCCCAAAGGCATAGAGTAATACAAATGAACAGTCTTTTTTGCACATTCTTTTTTTCACTCATTCGATTTTTTGCCAAAATGCTTTGGAATCAAACTACAACCTATAACACTCATATAAGACATTTAACAGCTAAACCAGTAGCTTACGTAGAGGTTGCATACTGAAAGATATACCTATTATATTCTCTGGAGAACAGTTTTTCAACACATCAGTAAGACAGTCACATAAAGAGAAAAGAAGCATATAGCCTATTTTCTTAAGGTTGTGTGTAGTCAATATTTCATGGCATTACCTAGGAAACCATACTGTTTGTTCAGGTTGTGTCCCTGTTCTTTCTTTTGACTGTTGGTTTCTAAAGGGTTAAGTTCTCACCAAGAATGTCCTTTTCCTTGCAAAACAATCTGATTTGCTTTTTTATGGAAAGATATCCTACTCACATATCCTGAGATTGAATCCAGTATTCTGAACTGGAACAAACTAGAGCGACATTAAGAATCATAAATATCACAGGAGTGAATAAATAGTACATTTAGCATACTAGCAGATTTAGTAATTAGTAAGTCATGTGATCTTCAGTCTTAAGAATGGCTATTTTTATATTAAAATATGCAAAAATATGCTTTCCCTAGTTCTCTATCCTTGCCTGTAATGTTGATCTTTTATGTTTTTCTCTAACTGTGGAAAACTGGAAAATTTTGTCTTGAAAATTTTGACTTGTTGATTTTCATTTTCTGTTCTGTGCTTCATTTCTCACTGGGACCTACATGTTTAGTGATTTGTCAGATTTGTGTTAGTTCATTTTCATTAGGAAGACAAACTGATATTGCTATCAACTCTTTTTTTTTGTGATTAGCAGAACTATATATATCCTATTGTTTCCCTGAATATAGTAGGAACCAAATAGCAGATTTATTTGTTTGCTTTGTTCATAGTTTGCTGTGCTCTACCTCTTGGCTCTTTTTCTGGAACATATTAGCATTATTTTTTCTAACCTTATCTTTTGCTTTCCTGCTGCCTTCCTTGACGATTCTTATCACAGAACGTTTCAGTTTCACTAATCTGTGGCCAGCTACTAGCTTTCCTTTGCTTCAGACATGATCTCTCTGGTCTCCTGTTTAGAACAAGAGCTCTTTTTTATTTATTTGCTGCAGTCCAGGTTTATTATTTCTGTATGTTTTTTCTAATTAAAGGGAGGCTCTCATGTTGCTTTAACAAGGTTTTACTGAATACCCATTGCAAAAGTGAACAGCTTAAAATTGAACTTCTAAGGTTTGAATTTCCTTCTTAAGTTTTATACCAGTTATACTGCCTGACAACAACTTTTTAGGAGTTATTAGTAACTTTAACTCCTTTTGCCTGATGGTATTTGGCGCAATAGTAAGACTGCTGTTATAAATTTGGTCATTTCCACTTGTAAGAATAAATTTGTGGCATAGGAACGACTTTTGTCTCCATTCTGCTACTGAGTCTAGTTTCTCCTTACTACCACAAAGTATAGCTTTTTACAAAATTACCCTTTCAGGGGGTTTCCTCCTTGTGCTCACATAAGGTCAGTGCCAAGCATTTAGATATCATGTTAGTCTGCAAAGATGCTATGATTTTTTTTAATTGGAATATTTTAATGCATTTTGTTTCTTTTTATTCCCCTATTATTGTTTTAATTTATTAATTTTTCCACATTTTCTCCACAGTTGAGAGGAATGTTAAAAATGTATTAAAGGCCATTTTCGTGTAATCCCATGACTCATGGAGCTTTGTCTTTAACAAGGCAACAAGCACCCAGAAACTGCGGTAAAAAACAGACAGCTGAAACAACCTCACCTACCCTAATTCTTTGAACAGATTTCAAGCTTTGGAATCATAGAAAAATATAGTCCTTGACATAATCCTCACTTTATTTCATCCCATTTGCTGGCTTTCTTTTACAAGATGTGAGAAGATGGGCAAGAAAAGAGGAAGGGGAAATCACATACTTCTATGTCGTATCAGGAGGTGTCATTAGCATGCACTAGGTTCTGGAAAAGAAGTCCCATTCCTTCCTCAGCCAAGGAGACCACTCGCAGCTTCAGTAAACATTGGTTTAAAGAGTTCAGTTGTGTTGATTATATTGATGAATTCAGTGACTATACAACACACAAATCCACTCTCTTCCTTCTCTTCATGTATTTAAACGAAATAACAGGTAGCTGTCAAGAGATCAAGAAATGAAGAAACAGCAAATGGTCTGTTAGTCCTTTTTTTGATACTGTGTTGAGGCATTGAAGAGGGAAAGAGGAGTCAGAGGTCTGACTCCATCTTTGTAAAGACAGACAGTTCTTGTCATTCCCTGTTATTATTAGAGTATTTGGCTCTGAGCCATATAATATGGAGAAAGAACACAGTAACTTTAGCTCATTTGGTCTGAATACTCTTAGTTATATAAAAAGCAACCCAATGAAGTTTTTTAGCATACTTAATACCAAATACTGATTTCTGCATTAAATTTATTCCGGCTACCAGGTTTTGGTTCTTTAATAACAAAGCCCAGTAAAAATATAACTAAGCTACTAAAGAATTTATTGAATAAACTGTATTTATTGGAATTATTTTATTTTTACATCAAAATTTATGTCCTATTTATAGTAGTGTTTTTGACTTGGGGCATTTACAGCATATATGCAATAGCATACACTGACAAACCATATACACCCTTCTTTTTGCTTTATTTAGCTTAGGTAAACATACAGAGGCAATTGGTATGATATTAACTATATATGCGTAAGATATATTATGAAATATAATATCTGTAATGGAAAGCAGTCAAAGGTTGAAAATGACAGTTTCTTATTCTGTACTGAAAAATACTAAATGCATTAGATTTGACAGCCTAGGATTGCAGTGTCTCAAGGATCTGTATGAGAGGAAACTGACTCTAAAGACAGATAAATGGCAGTTCTGTTCTACTAGCTGATCATAGAAAGGAGACCTTGCTATGATTTTCTGTTCTACAAAGATTTCTACATCATAGTTATTACCACATGATCACTAGTTATGTGAAGCAACATGGGTAGTAGTGAGTCACATCATGTTTGTTTTTACCTCCTCTCCTCGTGGAAGAGGAAGTATGTGTGGTGGAATTTTTAATTTTCTACAAATCAAGGTCAAAAAATTATATCCCATACCTGAAGTTCAGGAAGCTGTGTTTCTGATGATCTTTATCTGGTTTGGCTAAGGACTTCAGTAATGTCCGTGCTGCTCAAGGATCAAACTAAAACTATGTATTTCTCTCTAATATCTCGTGCCTCTGACCAAAATAAAAGATATTACCTATATAAATTCTTACCTGTTTACTCATTTAGTGAATATAATGATCTCCTTTTATTTTCCACAGTTAGTTACAGAATTTATATGGGTAATTTGAAAGCATAAAGATTCATAAGAATGAAGGCCTGCTTTGTAATTTTCTTTCAAAACCTGGGCTGTCATTAAAGAGAACTTCCAGTATCCATTGAAGAGAATGGAAAGGTGTGCTTAATCCAGGTCTCTCCAATGGAGATAAAATTGTACTTCTCCTCAGTGCAGGTATGTGGCCCTTAAAATATATATGTTTGAAGTATACTAAGGCATGCTATCCACCAGCTCTTCACAAAAAGCCGAGTATTTGGTTTTGCTTCCAAACAGAAGGTGCCCATATGTTTTTAAGCTCTCCCATGGCAGAAAGATGATTAGAGAAAAAATGGCATTTAGATGAGATCATTAGAAATGGAGAGGGGTAAAAATGGGCATGAGGAAATAGTAAGGCCATACCATTTTTTATTTTAATGAAATGACTGTTTCTGCCACGGAGTTTCCTACTCCAAACCAAACCAAACCAAAACACTCAAATGCAGACTGGTATGTACTTGTCTAACTTACGTATTTGAAGAACAGTTTTGAATAATATATTTTACATTTATTTTTATCGTTTCTGTGCAGATCTGGAGAGGTTTTTGAATCCTCACTTGCTCAAATGTTAGCTTAACATTCATTGCATATAAAATTAAGAACTGATCTTTCCTTAGTGAATAATTTAAATAAAATGCTTATTAAGGAGAATGCAGAAACAGAAGAGGTTAATTAAACAAGCTAATACTCAGTGGATTTTTACCTAATCACTGTACATCTTTTCCTTTACTGGAGATTGTAAGCCACATAATTGAATTCTGGGAGCTTGACAAGTTATCACTTCTCAATTGAGTCGCAGTAGTTACTTGTTAGTTTGGGCTCTAAGCCTTTCCTAATTACAAGATATTACAACTTGGTTTGAACCTGCCTTATTCTCTCAGAATACTAGATGCTAAATAATAAATCATAAATAAATAATAAATAACAAATAATAAAACTTCTTTTCTCTGGCATATCACCTTCTATCAGTCAAGAAGTCATCCAGTTGGATCTGCTACCAGTGATGATTGGTTCCAAAGACTAGAAATTCCAGCTTTTCAGGAGGAATAGGCAATCTTTACTTTTTCTAGAGAGGGCAATAACCTCTCTCTGCTCCCCCACATAAGAAGGTGCCTCCAGAAATAAACCAACCAGTGTCATCAGATCTCTTAGTCTTTCTTTCAGTTTCACTTATTTATTGCTTTTATTTGTTTATTTATTCCATCTTTTGTAGTTCATTTTTTTACCTCAGTTTTTGCAACAATGAAAAGCTGTCACTAGTGAAAGTGAAGTGATACACTTCAGCCATGTGTCAACATCCTAGTAAGAACAGAGGGTGTTGCCACTACTACATCACTTCTGCAGATCTCACCCTCTCGTTTGTCCTTCCAGTATTCCTGAATATAATCACATTGGTCCTTCAGAGATGGTTAGAGACTGTTGTGCATAATCCTATGAACACAGTCACACTAAAAATGAAGAAAAATAACTTCTTTCTCTCTTATCTTGTCTTTTCAAGTACAATAAATCAGTGTGAGCTTTGTACTCTCACTGTATTAAATTGTATTTTCTACATTAAACTTGTGTATCATCTAATCCTTCAAACTCCTGCATCTTTTACATTGTCTTACTCTGCCTTATCCTTAATCAATTATTCTCTGTTCTTCCAAACTTTTTCCTTATCTATCTTCCTTGTCTGTAAACCTCCTTTTCTATGTCAAAGTTTACTCTTAACAAAACAGTCCTTATTCTTAAATCCAACTGAAAGACTTTTCCTGAATCTAAATTCCTAGTCGTTTCATCCATGGCTTCTCTCTTGGACTGAAGCTGACTAGTGTGCTTTTGGCTTTCTATCATTTGTATTTTGCTAAAGCATGGCTAATTAAAGAACTCTAAGAAGGAAGTAAACTTTTACTGATGAATCAGAAGTAACATCTAAAGGAATGGACACACTGCTAAGAAACATCCTGTCTTTCAAATTTACCTGATCAGTTAAACTGACTTGTAACACTCTGAAAGAAACATATGGTGAATTTAAATAGTATCAGTACACTTCTGTAAATCTCTAAAGTATAGATATAACATTGTTGTACCTCCTTAAAGTGCTTCATAGTCTAAAAGTGTAAAGATGGTTGTTTCACAGAAGCTTATAGAAAGTGTATTTGGCAACAAAGATCAAGTGAGTTTAAAAATGTATTTTTCCCTATACCAGACCTTTGGAATTATTTCTCAAATATTCAGCAGGTGTAGGATTGACTATCCTTTTCTATGATGGTAAAGTCCTCTTGCCCATCACCAAGCAAATGGGGTATTAAACAGAAAGATCATTTTGAGAGGCAGCAGAAGCCTCCTAAATATGTATAGTTACATGGGTGAAAAAGAATTCCATTTCTCCTATTTTTGTATATTTCTTTATAGCTTTATCCCTGAAGAAATTTTACTATATATCCATATCACCTCAGATATATGAAGTTATTGAAGTCCTGAATTATATCCTGGACTAGACAGTGTCACTGACATGTCTTTCTAAAGTAATGGAACTTCAGAGAAAAAACATATACATTGGCATCTGTACTAAGAAGTATGAAAACTTATTTTTAGAAAGAAATAATTGACCCCAGATAAGCTGAAAGGACTCATGAAGTCCTATGGATATGAAACAACTTACATCAGTTGAAAATAACCTTCATTACTTTTGGAATCAGACATAATAGTCCAATTGCTCACTATATAACTTTAAAACCAGAGCTATATACTCCATCTTCCTCTCTCTCTCTCTCTCTCTTTTTTTTAATTGAGCATAGAATTACATCAGAAAAAAGCAGGAGAGAAAACCATGAATAAACAAATTCTTTTAAATTATAAAAGTATAAAAATAAGTACATAGAAATCTATAAATAAACATATAAATATAAATATATAAGGATTTGGTATCTGGTTATCAAAAAGAAAAATTTGTCATTGGTAAATTTGTTTATTTTCTTTTACAGATTTAATTTTTCCTATCCTATTTTTTAGATGCAGTGTATTACATTATAAAATGTGGTGTGTCAAATGCCACTCTCAACCTCTTGTTTTTGTACAAGGCTGTATAAAGTCTGTGTTTTAGTCCTAAACCTCTCAGCACAAGCAAAAGTTTTATAGGCTTTTTGGAGAAATGCCATCTTCTTCTTTATATTTGTTCACATTCTGCCTGGAGAATAGCATAATGTGTATGCAGCTTTGCTACTTCAAAGGAAATGTTATATAATAACAAACTTGGAAATGTTCGATAAACTGTATGAAGTCAATGTATGAATCATATTTTCACTTAAAAGTTTGGTATAGTAAATTGCTTGTCTTTTGGACTCATGCTGATCTGACTTAGTAGATTTAAGGACAGTAATGTAACAAGTAATTTGCAGACATTAAATAAGAAGTTAATTTTGATTCCTCAGTGGTTGTTATGAACCCATATAATTTAAATATGAATGAGATGGAGCATTTGCTATAGAACATTTTGGAGCCTGGAAGGACAGATCTCAGCTTAATATACGTCATTTAATATCTGAAAGTGTTCAGCTTGGAAAATTCCTTTCTTTCTATTTTATCCCTTAAAAGAGTAAATGGATAGGTTATTCAATCACTAGTACAGTAATTGTATCAGATTCTATTATAGGAAGTTTTCTATTTGCTATTTAACATCTATCAGGTTTCTTTTCTAAATCCTTGTCTTTGAAAAAAGTTTTGGCTTGGAGTTGAAAGGTAATGGTGAAATTTTCTGAAGGATTTACCAAACTTGTAAAGCACCATTAGCTTGCAAAAAAGCCAAAATAATGTTAATATATTTGAAATTCTACTTGCTATATATAGGAAACATAGCTACATAAAATAAAAATAAATTCCTCCTAGAAGAATAGAATTTTCTGACTGTCAAATATCTTCAAATCTGCCATTGCATTCTATTCGTCCTCCTTGAAGCCATTGCAGATTAGTTTCTGTCGTTTGTGTTAATAATGAGTGGTGCTGCTTTGAACTCGAAGTGAGAAAACATAATTATACTGATTAGATACTCACCTAGACTTTTGTTGAGATATTTGTCGAGATTCTTGTCAAAGAAGAAAATGTGGTGTTAGAGCAGTGTAAAGCTATAGACTGGTTAGAAAGCTCATGAAGGATATGATAGACAAAACCAAAAACCACGAATCAGAAAGTGGTCTTTAAAAACTGCACGTACAAAGGGACCCCCGAATCTGTTTTTATGTTAAATGTGGCCAATCCTATGGAAGTTATGAATAAGAATGTGATTTCTCTTATCACTAGAAGGTATAGAATCTATCCAAAATATTTCTAAATTCTTTCCTGAAAAGCTGTGTGGTATTAAATACTTTTATAGTAGCTATTTTGATAGTAATGAAAATACTCATTTGCAACTATTCATTTATATTTTAGTTTTGATTACCAAATATGTACCTATGCATTCTAAGTATTTTCTAAGGAAACTAGGTGTGTGGTTGATAGTAAAATATAATGCAGTGTGCTTAATTTGAAATACTATCTATACAAACTCGAATACTTCCAAGAACTATATTAGTTATAACTAAAAGAAGAATCTATTATGACAATTGGAAAAGATAGCCAAGTCATCAGAGGGAGGAAAAAGTAAGAAGGGAGGGAGGAAGGAAGGAAGGAGAAAGAGAAGCTCAGGCAAGGAATATGGTGTTAGGGATCTGCTGCCTCCCAGGCGAGGGGCTGCCACAGCGGGACCCGGTTGCCTAATTCCTATGCTCCCCACACTCTGGAGAAGGAAGAGGCAACCTGGCTAGACAGCATTTTAAATGCTAGGGTTGTGGGATTCATTTCACTTCACTTTAAACTTTCATTGAAGCTAGTTACCTGCAACATCTATAGGGTCTGTGGAGAGAAAGATGCACTTACAGAATGTGATTCATCTGAGCAAATGTAGATATTGTCTCTGTTTTTAAGAAGGGAGGGAGGAAGGAAGGAAGGAGAAAGAGAAGCTCAGGCAAGGAGTATGGTGTTAGGGATCTGCTGCCTCCCAGGCGAGGGGCTGCCACAGCGGGACCCGGTTGCCTAATTCCTATGCTCCCCACACTCTGGAGAAGGAAGAGGCAACCTGACTAGACAGCATTTTAAATGCTAGGGTTGTGGGATTCATTTCACTTCACTTTAAACTTTCATTGAAGCTAGTTACCTGCAACATCTATAGGGTCTGTGGAGAGAAAGATGCACTTACAGAATGTGATTCATCTGAGCAAATGTAGATATTGTCTCTGTTTTTAAGAGGACATGAATTGCCCTCTGAAAGTGCCTATTGCTTTTTGTCAAATACAAAAGGAATTCAGGGTGACTCGCTTGGATGTAATTGTACGTTACAGCCATCTACATTTGCTCAGATTAATACAACTCATGGCATAAATGATCAATAAATCTATCCACTCTTAAATCTGTACCAAATGTACATCTCAGAAACGTACACTTCAGTAACATTGTTACAGCAGCATTCTTCTTATCTTTAAGATCATATCTGTGCATATTGTAAAATAGGAGATGCAAGGACCTTCATCAAATCCAATTTTTCTCATGACACAAACAACCATATCATAGTATGCTAAAGTGTCTTAAAATACATTACTTTAAAAGTGAATGTGATTTTACTTTATCGCTGGATGGAATTAACTGAATTTTAGAATTGCATATTTTGAATATGACATCATTTGATATGTGAGAGATAGTGGTTGCAAAAAACTAATTTTTCAGCAAATAAAATCACAAAGGAAAAGAAATTGCTGCATTTTTTACCCAAGTTAATGTGTTAACAAGAAAGTATATATTTTGCCAAAATTCCATTTTCCAGTGGGAAATTGTTTTGATATAAATTTCATATGCTTAGCCCAAGCATGTATATGCCCATTTATACATATATATACGTATATACACAGTACGTATATATGCATACTATACATAAATAATGCATATTTAATATAGAAAAACCAATCTGATGGTATTTCTGATCAAAAATTTTTTTAGCTAATATTTATCTCACAAACGCGGTTTTCCCACAAGAAAGCCACAGAAATTCTGACCTGCTTTGCATAAAACCTCAACACACGGCATTATTTTTAGTATTAAGAAAGAAGCATGAGTTATTTAAGAGTGGCGTAAGATCCTATCTAATGTTATGCTATGGCCTTGGGTACATGAAAAAGATAAATTTTTTGCAGTTTTTATTTGGTTTACTAAAAAAAGTAAATAAGGCAGTGTGCTATATTATTTTTGCAGTTAATTCTCAGTGTATCCACAGAAGGGGATGACAATTTAAGAGACTATGCCCTTATGAATAAGTATACAAAACAGAAGAAACCTTTTCCTTGTGGGGTAGAAATAATGTCCATAGTGGCGACACATCCCACTGTAAACAATCCGAAGTATTTATGCTCAGAGATAAATTTGAATTATTTCATTTACCAACCTTTTCTGTTATTGTTTTCCCAAAGAAGTAGTTGAAATATATCCTCTAAGTCTTATTGTTAATCAGCTTATATATAATTAACCTTCAGCTCAAGTATGAAAGATTTACAGATATAACTTTTTTATACTATTCATGTTCGAACAATGAATGTAAGTGATAAAAAGTAGGATTTGTCTCACTTTAAGGGTTAGCTCTTAAATCCAAAGCCATCGATATTCACTTTATATTCTATCAGGAGAATGGGGCAACCCCAGATTAAGTTTTCTTGATCATAAGCTAGGTAATAAAGACAGCTGGGATGAATTGCCCTGCATATGTAGCTATCAGTCTATGATGACAAGAGAGAGAATCTAGATGGTTTAGACAGATAAATTTGGTCAGATGAATCTCCAGTCTCAAGAATAAACCTAATTTCAAAAAACTTAAGAACTTTAACCAAAGTTCTCTTGATTCCTAAGTGCCCAAGTTACTTTTTTTTTTGATGGAAATTAGGGTTCTTACAGCCCACATCCTCAAAAGATAATTATGTGCCTAAAAGACATTTACCTTTCGGGACTGGAATTAAACTTATTTCTGAAATCTTTTATATGAATCAACACATAGTGTATAGTGAAACAACAGAAAGCAAGAGAATTTTTTTCTTTTAATTTCTGATGAAAATCAAAAGGAGTCTAGAAAGAATCTAATAAAAGTTTAGGAGGGAAAAAGGCTGTGTGCAAAAGAGCATGCACAGCAATTAACAGTGATTAGAGATATATCACATAGAAAAGCGTTTTTAGAAAAGACTTGGGAAATTTGGACTTCTGAATGTATGATGAGGTTAACTATATATATATATGACTCTTTTTTCTCCTGTGTTTAATCAAAGGAGTTTGTGCTAGTGAAAGCTACCTGTGTTTACTGCACTATGTACTATATCTGTAAAGATGGTAAGGCTAGTAATAGCCTATACTTTTTGGTCTAAGGCCTTTTTTTTTTTTTAAAATAATGACTCATACTTTGCATGCAGTGCATCATATAACTTTGCACATAGCTTTTCATTTTGTATTTCTTTTTGAAAACAACTCTATATGTATTTAATTTACCAAACTGTGGTAGTAGCTATGCTTGCCAAGTTCTCATTATTAATATCTGAGAATTCCCTTGAGAACCCACTCTTTATATAAATTCTCATAGCAAAACTGGAGAGTTGATTCTCTGGTATATTCATGATGAAAATTCTAAGAGCCTAAGTAAACAGATGGAAAATTATTAATATCTGGAGACTGTCTCATGTAATACAATAATTAATGCATGTCATTTTCTTCATACTTTTAGTATAAATTTTCATAACTGAATTTACAGCCTCAAGTTGCATAGACTCTGTCTGTTCCAGTAAGTACAACTATTACAAGAACCTAATAAATCAAGTTAAGTGTGTTCCATTTCTTATTCTGGACAATGCCAGTCCATGCTCAGCGCTCAAAGTATTTGCATAATTGATCCAAAATGAGATTTCTAATTTAAATAGGAAAGATACTCTTTGTTTCTTTGCAAGCATAAACTAGGCATTGATACTACAAATACAGAAGGATGTTTTCAACCTCTGAGGGGCTCCCATACAATTGACCTGTCAATTACCTGCAGGCTATTTACTATCTAAAACAGTTCCTCAAAGAAAACAGTTGTCTGATACGTAAGAGTTAGGATGCCTAAGGGAGACAATGAAAAGAAACTTCCATCTTGTGAGTAAAATGAATTGATTGATCTATGAAAGAAATAATAAATTAAAACACATTTATTTTCCCATAGTATTTAGTTTACTTCCATATATACTTTAACTTAATTTTTGTTGAATGCAGAACTTGGCCTGTAGTGAAATTCTGTTCCTCTGGTTACATAGACACAATAAACTCTTAGCATCTAGATAAAATTTCGTATTAACAACTAGTTTTGCAAAGTAGCACTGTATTTTGCTTTTCTGTTTAGATATGACTTTCCTGTTGAAACCTCTACATAAGGGCAGCATCTCAGAGAATAATTTCTTTTGATGACAGCAGGAAATAGAGACCATGTATGGGTGTGATTTATGCTATAGTCAGATTTCTGTTCTGTAACCAGCAGTTACACTCTCAGTTTAGAAAAAGAGAGTGTCTGTATGGATGTAAACATTAATATTATTGTATTTTTAAAGGCTTGTTATATTTTCTTTATCTGGATGGGCAAAGCATACACTTTTATAAGCCACTGCTTGGAGGGTATTGTTCTAAGGCCTTTGTTCTTTTGTATTTTTTTTCTATTCAAGAGTAAGTGAAGTCAGAGCGTATAACCTATTCCCCTGCTGTCCTTGTAACCAAGATTTTCAGATCCTGAAACAGCAGTTTTTGCACGTTAACTCAAAGGGTTTTGAAGTATTGGGAAGACTGGAACAACGTCATTACAGGATAAATATTGTATTTGCTGATATAGTGGGCTACCTCTTATTGTTAACCTCTGTAAACAGGTAGCATTAAGCAAAATTCATTAACTTGGCAAGAGGTTATTCATGGAAACCTTTTATTTTTGTGTCATTCTCTAGATAGTTGAAACTAATAGGCTTTTGGAAAAACCTGAAATTGCTGGAAAAGTTCCAACAGCCGACCTACCAGGTTTACTGACAGCTCGCCTGCCTGGGTCCTTGGCAGCTGAGCTGTACAAGGTAGCCTGTCCCAGCGCCAGACACGCGTATCCGCAGAGCTGGGGGATAGGCAGGTGCACCCTGATAATGGCTAGCTGTTTGCCAGGCAGGCTAAGACATGAAAATGTCCTTGGCACCTTCCTTTTGTGTTCTACCACTGTGTTTAAAGTAAAGTGTGGGCTAAGATGCTATTTAACGTCAGAGCACTTGCCAGAGGAGTCCTTCAACCCCAGCTCCCTGGGAACAGTCACAGAATTCCTTGATAATCCTATTGAACAGCTAAAGGCATAAAGCCTGTCATCCCTCCTGTGTGACTCTATAGCATTGCTACAGGTCAAAATATCTTCAGTTACTGGCAACCCACAGGAAGTTGATAAGTTTTTATATAAAGGATGTGCAGAGAGAGAGAGTATTACAACTCTGTGATGTGTATTGTGGAGTGAAGCACTCCTGCTGTTGTTTTTAAGTCTAGCCAGCAATCAGCCTGGGTATCTACTTCTTTATCCTGAATAATATTTTCTAGCCACCTATAAAAAGAAAGCTCATTAACTTAAGAAAAAAATATATATTATTTGGAATTTTAAGTGTTTTCTTCATAAAACTCTGTTTGGATTTATTGATGTGATTCCACCTCTAGAATCCACGTTGCTCCTCTTGAAACCTTTTCTAGCTAGCAGATTGTTGGTATATCATTCTAAGGACAAGGTTGATAACATCTAATGAAGTTCTAAAATTCTGATAATGTTTTAAGTGTATTAATCTATGGGTCTGTTCAACCAAAAAGGAATGTGCAAGTTTCCAACAGTGTCCTATAGTAGAGATATTTATTACTAGAGGTATTAATGCTCTATACAAGTGTCAAGAAAGTATTAAGAGCACACCCTTTTAGCTTGGCACCTGGTTGGTGCAGTGCCTCTGCTTCTGTATTCCTGTATTAGCATTTGCTCTGTTCTGCTGCTTCTGATTCTGACAAGTTAGCTATGCTTTGCTACCAATTTGTAAACAGCTTTGATCTCTCTGCGCAATACTTCTGTACTCACGCTGCACTCCAGCAGCATTGGTCTGCTTTGTTTGTGCTTTCCGTTTTGTAGCCAAGTGCACCTGCTGCCAAGAGCTCTCACTACTCTGTTGTCGTGCTGTCATCTTTCCTGCTCCTTGTAGTGAATGCCTTAATTTGTCAGTGGAGAAAGGAATGTTTAATACTATAGTAGCTTGATATTCTGGACAATGGTATGTGAGGCATTTGTTGGTTGCTATAATGGATGTTAGTTACTGTCCTTGGGACACTCCTTAAGCACTGGAAGTAATCTCTTTTTTTTTTTTATTAAGATAGTGCCACCTACATCATCATCATCATCATCATCATAATAACACTAGTAAACTACTAATAATAATTAGCCAGCTAGGAACAAGACTTCCTTCAGCCCCAGATGTATTTCTTATAACTGGAACAGATAGTCTAGAGTGAATGTATAGTCCTTAATCCAGGGTTTCAAAACTATCTGGAGACCTCCAGCTGCTGTGTGAAAAAGCAAGAGTTCTTTTTCTTTAATAGCCCTGCTGAGATGGAAAATTTGGCAATTTGAGTTATTTTGTCATTACTAAATGCATAACTGGTTCTCGTTCGGTATGGATATGTGTCCTGTAATCAGTGTTTGCTTAGCATCACTCCAAAGTTCAGTGCTTTACAGAACTGTGGCTCTGCTATCACTTATTAATTATATCATTAATTTTTTTTAGCGCCATCTTTCTTTCTTTATTTTGATGGGGCTGGCTGTGAGCTGATTCACATGCTATCAGATGCAGGTATGGAGGCTGCACTGCAAAGAAACTGACCTTTGCCAACAGACAACACGAATGGTGAAAATTAAATTACCTTTTCCTTTTTCAGCCTTATAAATCTAATGTTATTAGTAGCAAAGGAAATGACATCCACTTTAAAAATATGACATTTATTCTGCCAGTGTCCTTTTAACTTTGTATTTTACAACTTCTTTTGTCTGTGTTGCCACCTGAAAGGAAGTCTTGTGGCATTTCTTTTTGGTGACTTTTGGACAGTTAGTTTAATGCAGTATTTTGCACAGAAACTTACAAAGTAGCCTTAAATTAAAAGTACCTCTAAGCAATGTCTCTTCTTCTACATTTGTGAGGTGCTTAAAATATTCTTTGCTCTTATACTATGAATAAAATAAAATTGAAAGGAGCCAAGTTATAATTGTGAAGCCCCATATTTCTTTGGAGACAGAATTATACATTTTGATTTGGCAGATTATGTCCTTTGCCACATATAAATTCCCTTAACAGTAGTTGTCAAAGAGCATGGCATAGAAGCAGGCCCTTTATCTTCACCTCCTGCCCAGTGGAGGACTTGTACTGCAGTCAAGTCAGCCACTCCTTGTACTCGGTGAGTGTTCAAGGCCACATCTTATTCTTTTTAAGGTAATTAGTCACTTTATTTATGTTGAATTCTCATCTGTATTTTGATAGATGGTATGGTTATTATCTGGTGAAGGTGGAGCAGCTCTGTGAGGATCAATATGGCGAAACAATAGTATTCATTTTGAAAGGCCATTATTTCTTCTATACAGAATTACATCTTTATCTTTGCCTTTACTTACTGTTATTCATCTTATTTCATGGATAGCTGAACAAACAATACAATAGAGACTTCAAGCTGCTGTATTCAACCTTGACAAAATAACATTTGTACACATGGGCATTTATTTGTATGCAAAAAATCACTGCAAAATATTTGCTGACACAAACGAATGGACATGTATGAATACTCACAGTACTTCTGAAAATTTTCAGAATACAGACAGTACATCATGATGAACATATTTTCATTAAAAAACAGGAAAAAAACACAGAAAACAGACCCACTGAAGTTTAAGTTATCTTTTGGTTTTAAAAGTACCAAATAATGTTGACATTATTATATTTATTCTAACTCCTCTTCTTTCAAAACTTGCAACTGAACAAACATATATTTCTTCATACTTAAACTAGTGTTTACATGACTGAACTTTGGTATGCCAACTTCCAGTCTGGAGTACATATTTACCATAGAGTTATGAACCCTCGATACCAAGGGTTACAGTAAAATTGTTGATGCAACCTTGACTACAGCAGAGTGAACAATTTCATTGTAATGGTATTCATGATAAAAATCCTTTAAAAGAATTCCTAAGACATTTGTAAAGGTAATAGACCAAGGATTGTGGGCCAAGGCTATGAATTTATACTCTTGCAAACTTCAAGGTGATGACCTTCCTTATATTGTTTTCTAATAATTACTTTTCCTAATCATTAACCTTCTTCTATGTTTTTGCCATAAATAAATTGCTATCCTATATAAAGTATTTTCTCAGAAGTCCTTAAATTTGCTTGCTTGGTCAGAACAACACAGCATATGTTGGCAGTTCTTGTTTCTCTGGGACATACAAAAAAAAAGTTTCATACCTAGTGACTTGGCTAATTCAAGGCATCTATGTCGTAGTAGGAAAGAATATCAGCATGATACATGCACTTAAATCATCCTGGATGACCTATTATCCAAATTTGACTGATCTTTTTATTTGGAAAAAGGGTGAAAAAGAAAACATGACAAGGAAGGGGTGATTTGTATTCTCAATGCCTAAATGCACAAGGCTATCCTATCACCACCTCTGCTTAGTACTTCAGGATTATACAAATCATTTTATTAAGTTACAGAGTTAATCATCTGTTTGAGTTCTAGAGCATGGTACATACGATTTATACACTGTCAGATGTCTCCAACCCTACTTCTGTCCTAACTACTCTGACTCTTGTTTCCTCCTAAATATCTTACTGGTTTTATTTCTCTTACTGTTTCTGGAAGGCACGTTCTTATATTAATCAATCTGTACTCATTCAAAATAGGTACTCTAAGGGCAAATAAAGCTAAAATTAGGAAGAAAAGAAAACCGAAAATAATATTTGTTCTGGAGGGACCTGTGTGGTTGGTAAGGTGTTTGACTGGGGAGGAAAGGAAGATGAGAAGAAATGAGACGTAAAGACACAAATGTGTCTCAATATATCCTATTAATCAGTATTAGAAGTAAAAACAGAACTAATTTCCTTTAATTTTTCCGTATCTCCATACCATATGCATATCAGTAAAAGCACTGGGTCTGGGAAACCTCACTGCTGGCGGGCGATCTGAGCCTACTGCGATATAAACGTTCAGGGCCATACAGAGCTGGTGTGGCACATACACTCCTCTCAGTAATACTTCAGTACCTTTCCTGGCCACATATTTCAAAGTACAATCCAAGGGACACTGATAATCAGTGACAATACACAAAGATATGGGTGTGTAGAAAAAGATGCATATAAGTTATAGATAATAAACATCTGTTTAGTGACTCCCCTTGCATTTTTGAACCTTGACTTCTCCCCAGTTTCTGCCTTGCTTCTGCAAAGTTCTTTTTTTCCTTTTACTTATCCTTCATCTTGCCAGGGTGGTAGCTCTATCTTGTTTATTCCCAAATACATGTATCTGTTTCTTGTCCGTACTTTTTGCTGGACGTCTGTTGTTGATTTCCCTTCCCTTGTTTCTGCTTTCCTCATGTAACTTATCCTACTCTTTGCTGAGGTTATTTGGCTGCCTCCTTCCCCTCATAACCACTGTGCTCTCTTCAAAGGTTTTTACTTACCCTAAAATAAATTACTAAATGCTGTGAGTTTCCCATACCTGTAGGCTGTTCACTTTAGGCTTTTCACTCCTGTGCTTAGAACAGACATCTCATTAAAAGAAAACTTAGTTTTACTTTACCACCATTGTGAACTAGGGAAGTAGCAAAGGAAGGGAAACAACTAGTGGGAATGCTCTGACTCCTCTAAATTCCACACTGGAGGAAGAATTTCAGTGGAATAATCTGATACTGATACACAGTCAAGAAGGAAAGTGATTGTATGCTTGGTTTGTCTTGCAAACCTTCGATCTGGACAGCGGATGCGCTCCGTGTCAGGATACAAATACTTTGAACAGTAAATTAAAACAATGCACATCAACCCAGCCTAGAAAGGAACTTGGAACTATTTTTTTCATTCTGATTCACTGGTGTCTATGCCAGCCATTATGACTGGAAACCTGTTTTCTAAATAATTGCTTCTTTTTCTTTTCCAGGCCCTCATTTAAAAAGAAAATCAGAAAAAGCCTAATATTATTCTATCTGCAATCTGTTGCTATGCTTTTCTTTTTCAAACTAAATTAAACAAACTGTCCCTAAAATACTTTTGCATAGGGTAATGAACTACAAATAAGTGCAAAATAGCTTAAATTGTACTTTATCATATCAGTATTTCAACAGTAAAATTAAATGCTCCGTGCTTATTAGAAGCACAATCACTCATAATTGTAAACATGAAATTTAGGGATTTAATTAAAACTGAAAATTTCTATCAAGTTTATTGAAATTAAAGTTAATTTAACAAGCAAGTCAAGTTTATTAAACAATTTTTTTCTTATCAAAAGCTTCTTACTTTAAAAATGGATTTGATGGAGCATGGTCTGTTTTTTCTGGAAATTCTTGTAGTCTACTTTTAATGCAATGTTAAAACCAGCAAAGTTAATTTTGAAGATAGTCTCTAAACACATATACGTCAGTAAAACAACTATTAGCTTTTCTTTGTATTGCAGCCTCAGAAATAGATTAATTAACCTTACGAAAAAAAACCCACTAAAATTGTGATAAACCTTTACTGGTGCAGTCAGGGCCTCTCTATGCATAGGCATAATGTTCTCAAGCTTATACAGGAAAAGGTGGATCCGGGTAAAGGTAGCAATGACCCTAATGCGTGTTTTGGTGACTTTGTCCAAAGGGATGCGGAAAGAGCGTTCATTGTCCAAAAACAAGACCTGCACCTTCTATGTGCACAGTTAAACAGATGGGTGGTTGGTGACTGATTGTTGCTACTACCATGACAGTTTCTCAGCCCCATATGGGTTTTGTAGATGATTCCACAAGGTCTTTGATCCAGGCTATTCTTCCTTCTCATTTCCGTGAGTGAATAGCCTGAAACCAGATCCTTCCTCTGTGTTGACCCCATTTGAGAAGCTGTGTGCCAGAAAACTGAATATTGTCGATAAAGACTATTGGGTGGAGGAGGAGGGCAGCTTTTGGAGAAGAGCAGACACTTCTGTAAGGCAGTGGATCTCAGGAGAAGGCATGAGAATCACATACCTCAGAGGGCAGTAGGAGATGGAAAAAATCTTGGGAGGATGGCAGCCTGGGGAAAGAGCTCTTATAGCCTGAGATCTGACTAGTTGAGGCTGGTATTTGTAAGAAATAGATTGAGAGAGAAAGAGTGCATCTGCAGCACCTCTGAAACAGCCACATGATATCCAACTTGCTTCAAGCAAGGCTTAATGGAAAGTGGGAAGTGCAATCAGCAGAAGCTACAGTGGATGGCAGAGCTCTTAGAAAGGAGCTGCAAAAATAAATAGAAAACAAAAAAGAAATAGAAAAAATAAAAAGAAACAAGAAGAGAAAAATGAAAGCCAGAAAAAGAAATCTAAAATATGAGTATAAATAAAGATCAGTGAGAATAAAATCAATAAATGCAGGGGCTGTAAAAAGAAAGGAAGAGGTCTCTAAAGAAGGTCAGAGATTCAAGCAGGTGCACAAATCCTGTTTGCATAAAAAAAAAAAAAATTGCCGTGTATGTTTGAGACCCAAGTTCTTCCATGCAAATGAGGTAATTGCATACTCAAGAGGGTGTTTATGTGGTAATGACTGATTTGCATGCAGTAACAGTGATTCTGAACACATACCAGGTGGCATACGCTTGTTATTATAGGCTATATTTTACCTATATTACTAGCTGGATTAAATACTGACTCTTCAGTTTTTCCAAAGATTTCCCTTTTTTTGCAAGAGGAAGTGATTACATACATTGTGTTTTATATCTGCATTAAACTAATCTCCTTTAGTTAGATATAATTATTTCAATTGTTTGGAAAACAGAGCTGGAACAAGGTGAATATAGGAAATGAAACAAAAAGAAAAACTGATTTGAGCATCTTTGTGCTTCTTCGCTGTCACATCATTTATCGAAGAAACGTCTGCCATGAAATGTGCCAGTCCTGCTAGCTCCTCATAGACACATATTCCACTTCTTCAGTCATACTCTTGAACTCTGCTATAAGTAATAAATGCCCTTTGGTTCATAGTAGTTCCAGAAATGCTGCCCTTCAACACTGATTTACATTTAAGTGTAGTTTAAGTAGGTTGTTATAGATTATGCAGGTTTTAACACATTACGTTAGCTACACCCAGAGATACAAAAGCATAAGTCACAAAGACTAATAAACTGATTTGGACAACGACAACAAAAATTCCAAAACAAAACAAAAGCAGTAGCATAAAGGAAAAATAAGGGAGAAAATACAAGAATGCAGGAATTTTAGGTTACCTAGGTTTGTACACTTACTATTTGCACATATCTTGGTTGCAACATGTATTTTATTCTGTCTTTTAACCATAAACATGAAGAAATATGAATGAAATCAGGAAGCACAGACAGTTTGGTAGAACAGTTATAGTTTCAAAGGTCTCTACAATGTTCTTGGTGTACACTTACAATGCTTTACTTGTTCTCCTAAAGAATCTTACAGAGAGCGTTTTAAATAACTTTTGAATGCTGTAATATTTCAGTGAGAAATATGTATATATTCATATTCCAGAGGCGGGTAAGTTATAAGGAAATGCAAATTACTGAACAATGAAAATATTCATAGTGGATGGGTTATCAAGTTATTTCTTTTGGTATTTCTTTACAGGTGTGAAGTATTAGGGAAATTCACGTTGTTCAGTGTCTCAAATGTCTCATTTTCAGTGTACAATAAGGTGGTATAATTGCTTTTCCCAAAATAAATCACAGTATAACTTTCCTCTTCGTATTTTTTCCCCATCATATGTTCCATGGTTTTATCCTCCTCCCCTCCCCCTAAAAGAAAACCCTACTTAAAACTAAAAGGATAACCCTTATAAATAAATAAGTTTACGGTATGAGACAATAATTTTAATATATTCCAGTGACGGAAAGAATTATACTTCCTTTGGTATGAAAATAAAATTGAACAGCAATACTTTTGACAAGGATCAAGTTAAAAGTTTTACATTAATTAGACAGTGGAAAAATGCATAGTTTTAAGTTATATTCTCTGTCCCCATGCCAATATGGTAGTGTTTCTTAAGGTATATATTAAATGATAAATCCTGTTTAGCTTTAAGTAACGTTAATAGTGGATCTCCTATACCTCGTCAGGGATAACAGCACAGCACAGGAAATCTCATAGGACCTAATTCTGTCAGTTTTACCCTGAACAGTCATCTAATCCTCCATATTCCCATGGAAATCAGTTTAAGGATTTCCAGAGGAAGGTGTTACTCAAAAAAAAAAATCTCTTCCATAGAAACAAGTTGTGATCATTGTTTTTAACTTTCTAAACCATTTGTTGCTCCTAATGTATACTCTTAATTCAGAACTTACTTGGGGGGTAAAAGGGAAGGATGAAGGTTTATTAACCTTTAAAGTTTACAGATCTTCCATAATCTTCACTTGAGCAAATTGTAGGTAATCAAGGTTATGTAATAATTTCTCTTATAAATCATTGTTCATATCAGCTTTTAACTTTGCCAGACCTTTTACTTCTCTAATTGAGGTTTATTTTTTCTGTGTGTGAAAATTTTAAGGAAGAGGAAAAACCCCTTCTCAGCCATTTCCAAGAAAGTAAAAATAACTGAGATGAATTTTCCCTCATTTATTCCTTAAAGAGGTCTTTGAAGACTCTCCGCAATTTGGAGCAGCTCATGTGTTGATTATCAGAAGATTCTGTTTGTCAACTCATCCAGACCAGACTTACTTAAAATCTTAAACTCTTAAAGCTTGTTAAGTCCTTCACAGTGCATTTACACACATTAGCTGTAGTTTTCTGGTGGCTTCTTGCTAAAATATATGTAGACACAAAGCTAACTGTCCACACAGGGCATAATGAAACATGAGTAGAAATACTTTTTATATATTTTGGCCTGGGAAATATTTGTTGGATTATAAGCAGGAGACTGGAACAGGGCAGAAGATTAGAAAATTATATTCACATTTCTCCCTTTTACTACTCATCAAGATCTCATCTTCTCTCATTTTAAGAGGCAGGCAAGTAGCAGTCTCCCATTTTATAGATTGTCAGAGATGGCAGAAAGTAATTTCTGGCAGAATAGAAATAGAACCCTATTTCTAATGCAGTAGAGACAATCATTTATTTAGCCATACTGCCTTTAAAATGAAGATACCAGTTCAGGAACTTCTACAGTAGTAAATATAACCCAGCTAACACCTGATCACATTAGTAACAAAAAATATTCTTGAATATTTTTCAAGGATTTTTTTCCTCCTAGAGTTTTTTGGTCCCAGATGATAACCTACTTACAGAGCTGTCATTCAGACTTTACTGAAGGAAAACATACCTCTCTAGGTATAGTTTTGTGACAACTGTGATGATCTGTGGACTTGTGGGAATGACTTGTGGGTAGATATAATGTCTTTAATTAGACCTTTTTTGTAGGATATGAATTAGTTTGGATATGGGTGATAACATAAAAGCAAGGACTTGCTGAACTAGTGACCTACTGTGTTTCTAGGGAGTAGCACTATCAGATCTGTTGAAGCTAATATGTAGGCAGACCTTGGTGCTGTCCCTTCTTTGGCATACCTGCAGTGACATAAGGGTCCATCTTCATAAATTCTAGCTGTAGATTTAGTTTGCTCAGCTTGCGAGAGCCTATCTTGCATTAAGATACCAGGGTGAGCAAAGTGAGGACAGCATGGTGAACATGTGGGTCTAGTAAAAACCTTATTTTGCTCATTGGTCCACCTGTGCTGGATCAGTGTCCATCAAGGACTCCTGTTATTATTGTGTTTTCTCTCAGAGAAACAGCTAATTGCTGAAACTGTGTCTAAAAAGCTTGCTAGTCTACCACTGATGAAGACCTGTCATTGTTTTTTATTTTATCTCGCAGTTTTTTGGTGCTTTCTTAGTGTCCATCTGCTAAGGATACTTGGGAACCTCAGTTTTCATTTAAAGCAAGAGGGAAGTAAAGCTTTAACGTTTATGAGGAAAACCGAGAAAAATTAATCCTTTAAGTATTAAAAATAGAAGACAGCTAATAAAGGAAACATTATTTAATTCAAATTTCAAGATTTTTGAATGCTTGCCAGATTATTCTATCAATTAAATTGTTCATTAATACTGGGCTTCTTTGAGTAATAGGATAAGCTGTCCCAGATGCTCTAATGAAAAAAGAAACATTTAAACTAAACTACTTCCACTGTTACTTGTGAAGAGTGCCTAGGAGCAAACAAGTTGCAGGGATGTAGTTATTAACTCCTTTCTGATCCAGTTATTTGCTCCAAAATGTATTGTATACAAAAAGACATTAAAAGAATTTAATTTAGCTTTGCAAAGTCAAGCATCTGGAAGTTTGGAAACAGATTTTAAGTTATATGTGAACCTATTTTTCCCTGGTGCTTGAATGACCTTGAATGTTCTGGGATCCTGTGGAAGTGCTCATAAAATGGAAGCTTACTACGCTGTACTGCATGGCTCTTATAACAGTATATTTTTAAGACAATATCTTAACACTTATACTTTCAGGAAAAAAAGTAATCATTTCCTACCTGTAATTTAAGTAGCCCCTTGCCCTCCACACAACAGTAGCTTTTGCATATAAAACAGTAATATGGCATCTACCATTTGAGTATCAGAACCAAGTGAATATCTAAGCACCAAGGTGGCCAAAAGAAAGTTTTGGTCTGGCAGTTCCTTCTCTGCTCTTGGATTTAGAGCTCTAGCTTCCCCAGATCCAGAGGTTAGGCTTATTGCTGTTCATGGGGAAAGCAAATTCTGGTCCTGCCTACAATGTCTGGCAAGAACATGGTTTTCCTTTTTCACCGTGCTATCCTCCCTCTCAGTTTCTACTATATGAGGCTCTGCTGCTGTTGTTATAATGGAAAAACAAACTGAACCCCCACATCTTAACATATGTTGTTGTTTTCTGGCAAACAGATAGCTTTTTCTAATGGAACAAGGATTAGGAAATAAAACAGCAATTTACTGTTTACATCTTAGTAGGAGTTAAACATAACATCGTGGAGGAAAAGGCACCTCTGTAACCTAAGAGGCCCTTCATGCAAAACATGCAAGACTTTTACAGTAGAGATGTGAGATGCTCTTGAACAAAGAAAAGTCACAAAAGTTTTTTGTAGTGAGAAGTGTTTGTAACCCTAAATAGACGGCTTACTGCTATTTCCCTGAGCAACGCTGCAGCAAACTGAAGATAACGTTGCTATGTTCTTATTTCTTTTTTACTTTTCCCTGGAAGGAAACCGCAAAATAAGCTCCATCATTAAAAAGAGTGAAAAAGAGAGAGAGAAGGATCTTTTATTCTTATTCCTGCTGGTAGATACACTTGAAAACATTTATGTGTTTGGTTTCTCTAGAATGCTTCTTAGACATAAAACTGTAAAACTTTTACTTTATCTGGACAGTGAGATTTTTACATTATTTACTCATTGACTTCTACTCTGTTTAACTATGTTAAATTTATACTTCGGGAAGTAGGACAGTTGACACTATATGTCCTAAGTACCTTAATTAAGAGCCTAGTTTTCTTATAATGTAGATGGAGCTTTCAGGTGTTTCCAGTTGTGACTCTTCATTAATTTCTTCCGGTGACTGTGTCATGTTGTGAATGCCCATCCTCCCCCAGCTGCTTGCTCCTGCCCCTGCACCAGTTCTGTGATAGCACAGGCGTTTTCGCATCTATGCAGAGGTATAGATTTGGAAACTGATCTAGCTGAAATGAAAACCCTGCAAAAAATGAATTTTCTATGCAGTCACGTGAACATCTGTTCCAGGTGAACACAGGGGATTCCACCCAAGTAAATAGATGGGTGTAGAGGAAGGACTATTTAAATGGACACTGAATGTAAATCTACCTCTTTGGAGCCTCTAAGATACTTCTAGAGACTTCTAAATTCCTAGATTTGTAAAGTTAGAATGTGCCAATAACCTGATAAGTGTTTGTAATTAGCACTTACTGTATACATCATTGTTCCTTTTCATATCACTTCTATAAGTTCAGTAGTCTGTTAAATTTTTTACACCAGCAGAAAGTTTGGATTACTTGTATTTTTGTTAGCTCCTAGTAGGACATATTGCATAAATCTTCATTCATTTCAGAAATCTAAAAAATACTAATTTGTCTTCTTAAATTGAGATCAACATTTTGTTGTTACATACAGTCTTTAAACTCCCTTAAACAATTTTTTGTTAATTGTTCAGAAAATGCTAATTTATATAACCTCTAGTTAGAAAAAGCTATTTTTGACCACATTTCAAGTTTATTACATTAGTTTTTATCACTGATTTTTAAATTAAATCATCTTAATTGTAGGAGATTTGGTACACTAATTCTTATCTTTTCATTAACTGTCAACACTAAAATTCTTAAATTGGCTGGTGTATAGTTTATTCTCTGTGATAATGGTCTGATGTGAGTATCTTTTTTGTAAGTATATTTTACTGAATAGAAATTAAATTGTCTTGCTTCAGTTTAATTCATATGTATCAAGAATATTTAAAACAGTAATACTTGTGATTTTTCATGGTAGATATATATCAATGCAACCAGCACAACAAATATAATTATCTCTGAGCTATATATGTTCTTGCCTCTGTGCTCTAATTTTATGATTAGTAAAAAAAAAAGCATACCTGTTCAATGATTACTTTAAGGATCTCAGAAATTCACTTAAACAATAAGGTGTTATGAGGAAGGATAAAAAGACATATCTTTCTTATTTGGGTTTGAATTACTTTGCTGTTACTAAGAAAAACTGCGTTGTACAAAGAAGCAAAAATAATAAGGTAAATATTACTGTACATCCTGGAAAAGAAATTGAAATAAGTAGCAATTCAGAATGTTAAATATCATTAGCAGTTTATATTTATTGCTATTACCTATTAGAAACAGGTCAGAATATTTATCAAGCCAAACACCACTAAAGCAATGTGTTTCAGTTTATAAAATGTTGTTGCATTCTGTATAGACAGCTATATGCAGATGAGATCATTGAAAATCTAGTCCAGCTGTTATAAATGTCCAATTCAAATGCATATAGTTCTATCTATTATATTACACTGTATTGAGATACTTTGTGTAACTTTCAGGTTCTAGAGAACATGAGATCAGTGTGTTTAGTACCCTGAAAATATAAATGTACAGACACAGAGAGGGAAACAGGTAAAGGGAAGGAAATTCAATATTTTATTACTATAATACGTGCATCTTTTTCTAGTGATACCATTTAAAAAAATATATATATAAAAGGGGTAATAAAAGTACTCCAAAGTTTCTAGATTGTAGCCTGTGATCTGCAGTCGATACTGTATAATTAAACTTTAACTCAGAAAATAGCTCCTGATTAAATGGATTTAAGCCTTGAAATGGTATATTCTGCTCTCGCGCTTCTTTGGCTGTATGAAACTGTACCTTTCAAAAATAATCTTCTCTGTGTTGATGCAGCAAACTAATAAAAACAAATAAAAGTGTGACTAGTTCTGTTTATGAAGGCATATGGCAATCCTTTTTTTTTTAAGTTAACAAAACTTGCTAGGAGGCTCATATATAAATAAAAACTTAATTCCAAGAAAAGATGAACATTTGAGCAGAAATAAAATGTGGAACAGTTTAGATTTATAAAATCTGATAAAGTATTATCTATATTGAAAATGTGGAAATGGAAACTATCTCCCTTCCTTCCTTCTTGATTCATACACATTTATACGTTCCTGAATAAATGATGAGCATATATTTTGTAATAACTGCTCACTTATTAATAAGCCAGATATACTGTGCAAGTTGAAATTAGAAAAAATTATTTTCCATCACACTGAATCTTTTTATACATTTCCATTAAATTAATGAGGCATATTAGCCCTCAAATACTGGAAAATAGAAATTGGATAAGCAAAAGCTAGGAAGAAAAAAGAGCTGCTGAGATTAAATGCAACATAAATCTTAGCACATATTTCTGTCCACCTGTGCAATATTGATGATTTAGTTTAAAGAACAAGCAAAACTCACATACCTAATGGTGCAAATGCCAGCATTAAATGGTGTGTTCGTTAGTATGATTTCATAGCATATTCAGCTTCAATTCTGCAAGCTGACTTTACTTGCTCAACAGACGCCAGTGACTATTTTGGCACAGAAGAGTGTAGTACAGGAATAAGATAGGCCAGTGAAATTTCAGGATTACAACCTGTATTTAAAGTTTTGATATATCCCTTACAGATTTTAGTAAAAATATACCACCATTAATGTCTCTTCTTGAAAAAACAATGAAAATCAGTAACCATCATGCTTCCAGGAGATTTACAGAAGCATTTAACTTTGTTTATCTTAGCTTACTCAAAAAAAAAACCCAATTATTTTAGTTGTGAGATTTATTTTGATTAAACCACATGGAGGCCCACATAAATCATTGCGTATTAAAAATTTATATTTAGTAGTAGAAGTGACTTGCCTTCATGTATGGAAAAGATGGTTCAGGTTTTTTGGTACATTAGCAATACCGGATGGACTTTTGATATTCCAGTTATTTGGAACTTAGATGCTCTTGCAAAAATCTGTGTGATTTAGATATGAAGATAGCCTAGACATCTACTCTGTAGTGTAATATTATCATAGATTCTGGCTATTTATGTATTGTACTACTTTATTTCTATCTGAAAGTATGTAAGTGATTTTTTGAGTAGGGAGATCTAAAGCGAATCTGTTGTCTCGCGAATCAGGAAGTTGACGTGGTTGGTTTTTGCCTGAATGGATGATGAGTTAAGCTTTTATCTTCTCTGCAGAATTTGAGCTCATTTTAGAGCCATCTACTTTCAAAGAAGGTGCAAATCAGTAGGGCTGCTGGCAGCTGCTGACAGTCTTCCTATGTGTTTTTGAGAGTCCTCCTCTACTCTTCTCCTGTAGGATAGACAGTTTATCTTGCAAGTAATCTTTCTGTCTGGGGAGAAAAATCCTGGAAAATCTTAGAAGAAACAACCATGGGTTATACTCCCTAAACACACATACAAACTCTGAAATAATATATATTCAGGGAGTATATCAATATTGCTAAAACAGGGCTGGTAAGCAAGCCGTAAGGCCCATAGGCCATGTGAACAATACACAGTATGGGCAAGACTGGCAGGACCGTCTGGGAGCCTGGCTTCATCCTACTCAGTTGCTTAATCCTATGCCAGCAGGCTTTGCGCCTTGAAGCATCCCTACAAGTGTTCATGCATATTGTGGTTCTTGCTATGAAAAAACTATGCTGATAGGCCTCAACACAGCCTTCAAATTATTTCTGTCAATTGAGAGAAAGTCATAATTATGTAATAAATCCAATGGGGACACACAGGACAGAGAGGATCAAGCAGTGTACAGTGTGGACATGGCCTGATTACATCCTTCAGTTTCAGAGCTAGAAAACAGACCATGTCCCTGTTTCACTTAGCAATATAAGCATAGCCAGTAAGATGGGTAAGGTTTTTGCAGTACCTCACGTTCAAGGTAGCCCAGCTAGGTAGATGGGCAGAAGTAACCTCAGTTGACCTGAGAGAGAATGAGCTAATTCAGGAAGCATGTTACAGAATTTAGAACCGGAAAACTATTGTTTTTTTAGGAGGGAAAGCACATATGAAAATATTAAACATTACAAAAATGTTAGGAGAAAAAATGACAGTGAAAAAATGGATAAAAATAAATATCAGCACATTTACTTTAATGGCTAAAAGTTAGAAACAACTCATCCTGTGAATTTTTTTTTCAATAGACGTCTATTACAAAATTCATTCACATTAATTTCTTTATAGCAGTCACAGGTGTGATTTACAGTATTTTGAAAATAAATTCAATTTGTCATGTTCTTCTACTAGAATAGTAACACTGCGGTATGGATTTACCCATATATTCTTAAGTTATTGATGCTGCAAAATGTGGTGGGGTATGGAATGGAAGGAAGGATATCAAACATACTTTATGCATCATTTTTCGGCTTGCATTTTATCTAAGTCAGTTTGTTCATTATTTCACACTACTTTTAATAGGGATCTTTATTATTTTCAGCCTCTCAAATGATTATTGGGAGCACTTGCCCTTGGCAGAAAAAGGGCAAACAATAACGCAGGTAGAATTCATAGGCTGCAATAAATTAAAGGGAGATTTGTTCTTTGCTTTACAACAGTAGTAACCTCATCTATAATAGAAGAAGCTGAAGTAGTTCGTGTTCTCTGGAATGGGAAGTTCATCACAACTGAGTGATTTCTGCACTGTTCAACCTGTATTCCTTAAATAAGAGCTCCCTTTAAAATCCACTGTCAACTGAGCTTCACAATGTCTGACTACCACATTAAAGTGTGGATGGATGTATCCCAGTCTTGTGTCCAGCATGGGTCTGGTGACAGAGGAACACAGGTTATTATATTTTCCTTTTCAATGTTAACGGCCCATCAGCCCGTATCACTCATAGGCTTTCCTGACTTACCAGATACATATGGTTAATTGTCTGGTCTGATCTCTCCAGCATCTTCATCTAAACTGTCTCAGCAGTTTTTATCACATGAAATTAACACTTTAACTAAAATTTAATATGAAGCAACTTCATATTATATTTAACAATAGCAATATTGTAAAATTGAAGGTATAGACAGAGAAATGATCTCTGGCTGAGCTCTGCACTGTGCCTACCATTTACTTTTTGCACATTTCTTGGTAAAATCTTGGGTGATCTTGTCACGTTAGTATGTGACACATTCCAGGTGATCTGAGGATGCTCTTCATAGTTATACAAACAGAACAGAACCTGGATCTTGCTTTAGACTAAGCTGCAAATCTGCAGAAGCTCTGATGCAACAAGAATCTGCAAACACATTCAGGCCCTCCTGTTTCCTATATACCAGCATTCCTCAGCTTTGCCTCATTCACTCTGCTACAGAATCATTAATTCCTGGGACCTAGTTTAGACATCTGTATAAGAACTGTGCTCCAGCAATACCTGTTTCTGCCCAGGAACTGTAAAGGGGACTGTCTCAAAGTGTGGTCATTTTTGCTCAGATGAAGCATGTTCAAAGTGATGACATAAAAAATGGGACTGCTCTTCCACCCATTTTTAATTAGAATAGATTAATAATTATAGATCAGATTTTATTCTCTTCCTTTATCATATATTTTCTATGAAAAGCTGCAGTTCATCTTTTTCTTATTTATGGCTGAGAATTTTTTTGTACCAGAAGTTTCTGGAGCGAGTACAAAGACAGAATTGCATTATTTAAGAGAATTTTGTTTATTGGTGCTGTTTGCATCATCTTATCCAGATATATAGCTTCCTCAGAGTTGATGTGTCCATATATGTGTATGTATCAGCAGTATATGTTTTTTCTCTTTACATTGGGAAAAATATCGCCTTCATTTCTTGTTGGAAGTTTTCCAATTGAGGCATTGGAGGAAAAAAAAAACCCCAAAACTTGGAAAGAGGCCGAATGCACGTTAGCAGTAGCCTCACTCTCTTTCCTTCCCCATTGAAAAATGTAAGGTACAAAATCCAGAATATGAATAAGTGATAGGTGTATTATGAACAAATCTGAACAAATCTGAACAAAACAAACAAATAAGATGAACAAATAATAGGTAGTGCAGGATGTGAAGCTTATTTTAACAAAACAAAAATAGCCTGTGAGTTTTATGAGACAATAAACATCCCATTCATTAAAAAAGTAGGACTGGAAGGATCTCTATTGCATCCTAAAAAATATTTTAAACCATGGTTAGATGATTAACGAAAGGTCTACAGCAGAGATATTATCAGTTATTTAATTAGTGATAAATGAGTGATAATATAACTGAATGTATCCCTGAAAGTCAGCAGCTGTGTGTGATTCCTAATGTATCCACGTAAGTTACTGCTGACCATTATGTACAGTACATCGCTGCTTCTTTATTAAACATGGGAGTCGCACAAAGTTGATAAAATGCAATATATTTTGTCTAGAAGAATCTGTTGTCGAAATACCCTTGGGAAAAACTCAACAGCATATTTTTCAGTACATTTTACAGAACTATAAACCAGATGACCAACTACAAGCAGGTCTCTGAAAAGTACTGAAATTATGCCAAGGAGGATACATGTATGGTTTCAGGAACTGCTTGGGGAATATCCGACTGTTAACTGGACAGTTAACTCAAATCAAAATAAGATGGAAACCTTTGACTAAATAAAACTCACTACCTAAGAAAATAGATTATAATTTAATATCTCTAAGCTAATACTTGCAATATAGATATCTACATTTTAAGCAAATCACCCTCAACTCTCTTTGCAATCTGTAGACATAAATAAGCAATTTTAAAGAATGATTCCTCTGACCTATTTAACATCTTGAGAGAAAGACAGAGTTTTAGATATAACTTGAAAACATACAAGTTCCAAAATTCTCTTCATCACCTCCTATACACACTATGTGTGATACAGGACAAATTAATTGATTAACCTTAGTTTGTCTCCTGCAAAATATAGTATGTATCACTACTTGCCATTTAATATTTTTGCAAAGTGTGGTATGTATTACAATTTACCATTTAATGCTTTAGAAAAATACAGGCTTGTTATTAGGATTAGTTTTTAAAATGCCACTGTTTATCATAATCTTGAATTTATATTTACTTTCTGTTCACCTTGCTTTGTCAGCACCTTTGTATGGGCTTTGTAGAAAATATTTAGCTTACAAAACTGTTCAGCTATGACACCATTCAGCTTCAATTCAACTATAATGCTAGTGTCTGTGATCTGAATAACAGAGAAGTGTTAACGATGAAAATAAATATTCAAACCACCCCCCCTTCCCCACACTATTGATCTGTTCATTACAAAGTAGATTTTCTACATGTGCAGTTCCACAAACTGTCCCAACTGAATTAAAAACTATCAGATACTTTATCTTTCAGATTTTGTAATTTACTATTGTTATTAACTGGTAGCTTTGGATAAAAATGTTAAGTTTGCCCAACTTAGCTACTCCTCTTAAAGTTTTCCTGTAATTATGCTTATGCATATAGTAATGCAAGTATTAATGATATATTCTGAACTTTTGTATATAATTGCCTGAGAAAACAAGTGAGAAAAGAGGAAGATTCCTCTGACATTCAAAGTTAACAAATTAATTAAAAAGGAAATGTTATGGCTGATCTTCTTTGATTGTTGCTGTATTATATCCAGTGTTGCAGAAAAGCTCCTGAAGAGGTTGGCTATAAAAGTTAACATGTTATTGAACAGCCACATTCTACTGTTTAATGAACTGTTAAAACCCAAGGAACTGGTACCGATAGAATGGAAACTAACCCCTGAGCATTGTGGCATTGCCTGCCCTTATGCAATTTCAGATAAAAACAATATCAGGTTCAGAATCAGAGAAGCTCATGTCTAGTCCCTTGATTGTCTGTGCTTCTAAAATCTGCAGCTGTGACTAGAAGCTAATCTGTTTTGGAATTGTGTGGCAGCTGAATGGTTCTCTTTTGTAAATGTTGTCTGTGACTGAAGAGCTTAAAAGAAATCACTGCAGAGGGCACAATTTTTATGGTAACACCAAAATAACGTGAAATTTAATTTAATTTCTGAATGAATATTAATAACATTGTTAGCTAGAACACTTCTGACAAACACCTTTAAAAAAGAGTATCCCTGGGGTCCAACACAATTATAAATTCCTCTTGTAGCTATAGTTTACTCAAAACATAACTCTTAGACATTTAGACAATTCTTAGACAATTCTAAACATTTATTTGAATTGACTACTATTTCAGAACTAGAAAAGATATCATTTTGGTTTTCTTTCTCCAAAGCTTAATTATTACTACACTGTCTTTTGCCTCAATGGGAGATAGTTTGTTTAATGTTTGAAATTATATATACATTAAAATGTTAAAACTTTATATATATTTTAAGAAAATATTTATGAATTACTTTTGATTTTGAAGTATGAACTTCTCCTATTTTGAAGAAAGATAGGCTACTGATATTTTTTCAATGGCTGATAATTGAAAATAATTTGTTTTGTTCCAATAAAAATGTTTTCACTGTATTTAAATGTTTATTAGGTAAATCTACAGGTATTTTGTTTTCTGAAAGAAGAAACAACAAAAGTGATGGAACAATTTTGTGTTTTCTTCAATAGAGCTGAAAAGTTCAAATGGAATTCTTTGTATAGACATGAAGTATTTGCATCATATGCAACAATATAGGCCTTCATAGCCATTTTACTGACATGAACCATTTAGCTGGATTTCATTTTTTAGAAATTGTATTTGACAGGTACTACTGATGCACAGGATGTTGTGTATTCCAACTGTATGTTTGCACAGAATGTGCCAGAATGACACTTTTAAATATTAATTAGTTGTTCAAACATGTTGTGTATCAAAGCACATCTGGCCTGTGGCAAAATGTGAAAACAAATGGCACATCAGCTGATAAGATAGGTTGATAGGGTCACACAGATCAGCTTGCTCTTATCTCCACTCTGGGAGTTTCATCAGCATCTCATGTTTTAAGACATAATTTGCATTTTAGGAGCTATAACGTATGCTGACATACCAAAACTTTCTGAAGAAACAGTTGTTGTTTGAACGGTGGAGTGAAGCTTCAGGACTGGCATATCGGGAACCTTCTTCTTATCCTCAGGGAGTTTAAACTCACGTTCTCTCAAGAATCTGACAGCAGTCAAGGTGCAGACTACACGGGTATGTGGCATCTTTCTGTTAAAGTCATGTCACAGCCAATAATGATAGGCAGAGGGGGCCAAAGGGTAATCAAGAAATGCAAGGCCTGACAGTTCACCCAGCTAAGGTAGGTGTTCCTATTAGAGAAGGAAAAGCTAGGATTTTGTCCTGTTCCGTGGACAACTTCTTCGTCTTACTCATCAAAAGGCTCCCCAATAAAACAAAAGCAAATGTAGACACCTTGATTGCAGACCTTAGTATCTAATGACATCCTCATGGTCTGAGAGGTTAGATGAAGCTGAAGAATGACACTCTTGGAGTCTACTCTAATGCATTTTACACAAACTCATTTTCAATTTAAGACCATGGTGCCCTTTAGGTCCTTTAGAGCCAAATCAATTTTCATAATCCTCTAACTTCCTTAGGTCTTGGATAAAATTCAGGATAGAAAAACTTCTACTCCTGAGTGAAGTCAGAGATTTTCATGTAAGGTGGAATTGCTGTTTTGTAGTGATTTTTTCAATTCAGGAAATCCCACTATGATACTGAACTTCACACCTCATACAACTTGAGTAAAGACATGTTTCAAATAAATGTATTTTCCTGCTTTTTGAGTGCACTAAAGTTCTGCTTCTTCATCTATAACCAGTCAATGTATAAATCAAATAAATCAAATAAAAAGAAAAAAAAATATGTGAAGGGAGGAGTATACCTACTAGGGTAAGCACTGATGGACAATTTTTATACATTCTTCTGTCTTTTTATAAATTCTTCTCTCTATAAGAAATAGTAACAACGATGTCTATGCAGGACAACCTGAAGTTTTCACTGATTCCTATGCAATGTCCTTCCCCAAATCTGTGAAAACTTCATGTGTACTTGGAAACAAATGGCTAAATACTTGATAAAATTTTTATTAAAACCTTTGAGAATACTGTTCTTAATACATTTCCTTCATTAGAAGGATACTTTGAAATGAATCCCACTTCTTTTTTATAGTACTATAATTTTCTTTCCAGTGAATTCTAAGAAATTCTAGTCAGACTTCATGGTTTTTGAAGCTAAGATCAGTCTTCAGTCAAGTAATTGATTAAGTGATGCCACAAGTAAGACTCAATTCCAGGTAGTAAGACACTTACCATCAGGTATCTAAATGTGGGGCCTTGATCTGGTTGTCCCAAGATAATCATGTTGTGGCCACACATAGTGTCTGAGTGTGGTCAACAGAACTGAGCTTTGGGGATCCACTGACTGTAACAGAAGTACCTAACTCACCTGTAGACAGCTAGGACGTTGGTTCAACTGCCATAATTAAGTGTCTAATGCATTTTGAAATACCTCTGGGTTTCCTGGGGTATCTCCAGCTGCTGGTCCAGAGGTAGATATTGTAAGACTTATGCAATATTTGCCAACCCCAATGGATGCTTCTAGGCTTCTCAAATGACGCTAGGTGCTTGTGTCTAGGCAACTGAATTGTGTCTACAAATGAATTAGGTTTATAAACTTTGATGAACATCAATGGAGATGAAGAGCTTAGTCCACCCACCAGCTTGGAATGAATTTTGCCCCTAAAATTAGGATATTAATGTAGTACCATATTAGCTTTCAGATTTTAAGGCTTTTCGGGTAGGTGATAGATAAGTTTTGAAGCTTATGCTTGCTTGTCATCTTTTCTAAAAAAAATTGAATGTGGTCAGTGAACAAGCAGTCTGTTATCCTTGGGCAAGCAACCTCCCAACAGGCATCTTTTTATTTTCTAATGGATTTCTCAGAGCTTCCACCATCATATGCCTGAATCTATAGCTGACATTAGAAGAAAAGAGATATACTTGGCAGTTGGGAGCAGGCTGTTGCCAACTGAGCAATTTATATGGTCTGTATGCCATTTGTATGAGGAACTGTAAAAGAAACCTTCACCTCCATGCACAGGTGATGGGCCCCACATAGGTCGCACACTACTAATTTCCTGATGTACTAATTTACTAATATACTTTTTCTTTGGGTGTGCCTTTCTGCAAAGACCGTTTTTTTCCTTGTCTGTAACCTCATTTTTCTTTCCATTACTGAAAGGTATGGCAATGGGTAGTGAAAAATAGCAGCTCAGTATGTCTAAAATGATTTGACAAAGGCAACATGTTTTGGGGAGATACAAAATAATGATACAAATACTTATTCTGATAATCATTTAAAAGATGTTTAGAACTATAACAATTTGTCAGTTCAGGTGAAATCTTTGAGAATTGATCAGGACAGATGATTTAGTTTCAGTAGCCCAGCAGTTTTATTAACTGTATACATTTTGTGCCACTTCTGGGGGTCATGTGCTTACAAACAGAGAAAGTAATATTCAGAGTGGTAATTTACTATTACAGCAGTATAATAACTCCTATTTGAGGAAGGTTATTTTTGATTATTAAAAGTCTGAATGCAGTGCAATACAGCCGAGTATAAAAGCTAGTTATGGTGTTGTTACTCTAAGGAACTGATTTAATTCATCAGTCACATTTCTCAGTGATGGTAAATCACTCTTGTATTTTTTTGAAAACAGATGTAGTGACACATTTATTTTATTAACTGCTTTTTTAATGAATAAGCTCCCTTTTTAAAAAAGTAAGTTATTCTTAGCACACTTTCTGAATGGCTACAAATTGCACTTAGAGTATGACACTCAAATGATTCATGCAATATTTTCTGCATATTTTCACTAAATATTTTGAAATGGGTGTTCCCAGTGAGAAATGTGAAAGAAAAACACATTTACACTACCAGACAGAACTTCAGAGCTCGTTCCAAGGCTGAGAAACTGAAGAGCACTGTGAGTTTCTTTAAGGCATTAGTATATTTTCTGTTCCCACAAGGAATAATATTTTGAGGGCAGGTAGTAACTTTAAAAGAATTTTTTGACGTCTACTATGCTGAATGTTCCAAAAACAGTCTAGGTACTTTCTGAACAAAAATATTTAATATTCCATATTATTTCCCACTTACCTTGGTGTTAATGCTTCCCCCCGCCCCCCTTAGCTGTTTGGTTTGAGGAACTATGGTTGAAATGAATAGTTTTTCTTCTCACTTTTTTCTACTTTTTTCTTCTACTCGAGCAACTATGTTGCAATATATCACAGCTGTCATTATGATGAGAGAAAACATCATGATGCAGCAGAACTTAGTCAATTCAATTATATAGAAGATACAGTGAAATTATTTTTGATAGAAATGCACCTGCTGAGGCTGCCTGCTAGGCTAGTCCACAATTAGGTACTGTGTAAAAAGTTATTAAAAAGTTCATTTAAACAATTTCTCTCTCAAGTGTGGCAGGAAAATATTTCCCTGAAGGAAGGGTCAAAACTTTGGAGAAACACTAACTTCAAAAGTAAGGCAGATTATGCAGCCATATCCTAGTAAAGGTCAAGTAAAGACTGACTGTCTTTAAAGAAAATTGAAAGGTCTAAAAGCTTTCATAGATGGTGTAGGATCAAACCACCAATGAACTGTATGATCCTCAGGAGCACAAAGGTCCAAGGCCAACAAAAAAACATGATGGTCTCTTGAAGAAGGAAAACAGTTCAAATATCGGAGTCTCTGTCATTAGCACTCCACTGCCACTGGATCCCTACCAGAGGTAGCAATAACACGATAATGAAAAGCAGAGGAAGCTGCCTGCAGCAGCTGCCCCAGAAAAACAAGCAGTGTCTGCCTTCTGTGAAAAGCCATACTGCATGCGTTTGAAGAAAACTTGTCCACCCTAATCCAAGCAGGAGGAATAATATATTTTACCAGATGAATGACCATCTGATAGAGATCCTGAATACCTCTAGCTACTCCTGGTTGTTTCTGTCACATCCAGCAGTTGAGGCAAGAGCTTATTGGGCGGGCATGAAATAAAAGCTTCCCATAAAAATATTCATATACAAAATTAGTTTATTACATGTTACCCATTCACTCTCCAAGGAGGCAAATAACTTGCTTCTGGAGTTCAAATCTTCCTGATTTCTACAGTCATTATTGTGTGATTTTTTTTACAGCTTATTTTGCTTTTGAGGTATGATACTTTCATGTCATTTTTCTCATAAATGAGAATGATTACTGTAGTTGTACTGTAACTGTGTGCAGTTCATAGTTTGAGAACTGCTTGATTAGTTTAACCATTAGTTTGTAAAACTGCTCTTTTATGTCGTTCTGTCTGTGGAGATTTTGCTTCAGTTGTGGTTTTCTGTACTGTGAGAGAGATACACAAGCCATTCTCTCTAGCATGTTATTTTCAACTGCATGTCTTAAGTTGATTTGAATATGTATATCATTGTAAAAGTGTATTGTGGCTCTGGGGGTTGTTTTAAGTTTTTGAGAGCATTTGTCCGTGATTAGTGATATATCAAAAAAAGAGTGATATCTTCTTAGTATTGAAGAATGACAATTCAGTTCTTAAAGCTGGACAGCAGATGGCCAGCATGCCATTGGTATTATTCATCTATAAAAGCATCTGTAAAAAAAGTAGTAAAAAATACGTGTTATGTAGGATTCTTCAGGAACTTCCTAAAAATGATTATACTAGTCAGGTTCTCATAGAAGATTTTCTAAATGACCTTTTTTCATCAATTTATTGAATGAACAAATAAGAATGTTTATTAACGTATTTAAGGTATACATTTAGAAAACTCTTATTTTCTGTATATGGTTTACATGAGATTTATTTCAATATGATACCTCGAAAAAGGCACCTGATAACTCATATTAATATGTTCTCTGCAGAAATCATAGACTCCTATGGTATGTGGTCAAAAAATTAAAAGAATATTCCTGAAGCGATTCATTTAGAGAATCTGATTTGGAGTATCTGAGTAGAAGATGGAGTCTGGGTTCATAAACTCTCGGTTCTGAATGGCTTCCCAGAATAATTTTGATACCATTTCAAGCCAAACATGGCAGCTATTTGACCCCCCACCCCCGCTTTTTTTCCAGCTGTTGACACAAAGTGCTGTTCGTCTTGCAAAAACCAATGAACTTTTGAGATATCCATCTTCTGGGACTGAGGCTGTATAAGAAAATATCACAGTTTTTGGCATCTTAGCATGCCTCTCTGATATATGATCAGTTTCAGACATTAGCTGAGATTTGCAGTTAATTCATATCTGCAAATATCATTCTGGCCTGTTTTCATATATACAGTACGTTGAATTTTTTTGAATCTTCTTTAGCACTGTTTCATAACAAATATAAAGGTGTGCATAATTGATAAGATGCAAATTATGCGACTGATAGGCAGGAAAGCCCTATTTGCTTATAGAAAAAACAGCGGCATTTATATTTGTGAAATTTATATTTGCAGAATATGTATATGGAAAAGATTTGAATAATTCTTTGTGCATACATACAGATCAAAGTTTTTCCTTCAAAATAATGAGGGAATCTCAAATTGGCCAGTGAAAATAATTATGTAAATATTATTAATGATTAAGTCATAGTTTATTCAGTATAACATATATATTTTCATGGCATTATTTCTAGTGCAATATATATGCCCTTGTATTCCTGAATAAATAGCGTTAGCAAAACAATAAGAGCAGTAACAAAAAACAACAAAGAAAGACAAATAAACCTGTAATATATATTGGTTAACTCCTGAAAAGGTTAAGAACATCAAATTTTCAAATATCATGACCTGACTGTAATGACCCAGTAATAGGCTGACATTTGCAGTATTGTTTTTATGTAATAACACATCACATGCAAAGATCAGCAAGTGCAATGTAACTGGTTATCTCAAAGGAGAAAAATAAGTAATAATGGTACAAGAGAGGTTAATAACAGGTACAGGTCCAGCCTGGCTTTTATCAGTCTCTTTAGTAAATGAACTGGGAATCTCTGTCAATTTGACTGGAAAATGGAGAGGGGAAATAGATACATATGGGAGACATCAGTCAGAGTGGAGAGGACTGGTCTGTGTAAAGGTTCTTTGCAAGGTTACCTGCTCTGACGCAATGTAAAGCTGGAATTTGCATCTCAAAGCTTTGTTCCTTTCTCAGCGTAGTGTCACATAAATTGTTGGCCCTGAGGTTTTAATTTCACAGATGTCTAAGCTCATTTAGAAATTAAAGCGCAATAATCTGTGATCCACACTGTATCTCATCATTCTGATTTTTCTGAGCAAATGCTACATGGTGATTGTTTTGTTTACACATCAAAAATTTTGCTCAAAGTTTAGGGTTTTCTGTTAGTACATCTGTGCATTCATGTGAAGGTTAGAATGTTGTCTATTTTTTTTTCTCTAAAGTTTCTATTTTATTTTTAGAAGTGAACTTATGATTTTCTTATTCTTATAATCTGTGGTCTTTTTTAATCCCTAGTCAATATAGCTGGCTGACATATTCTTTGTAAAGATTTTAATTATCTTTCCTTTTTTTCTTAACAGAGCTATTATCCCCTAAGGTACTAGGTCTCTGTGAAAAAAAATTGTTTTACCATTCAAGAGGCATTTCAGTGCTTTACATTGCCACGTGAATCCTCATAAAATAGGGTATTATTGATTTAATAGAATAATTTTTTTCATGAATTTCATGAATTTTTTTCATGAATAATATCGTGTTTAGATTTACATAAATATATAAACTCACTTGTTCTGGACTTTGATTGGCAGGACTGAATATAGTAACAGCAAGAAATTCATCAGTGATATTTGATTCAGGGTTAGCATGCAAGAATATTATGTCAACCAAGAAAAGATTAGAGGGAAAATTTAAAAAATATTTATAGTCTTTATTCGTGGATGCCCCAGTTCCATTAAGTCCAAAGAAGTAAATGGGCTTTGGAAATTTCTTCTGAAAGTACCTTGATTCTGTACTTGTGGATTAAATAGAACAGTACTGGAGCTCCAGAAACTCTCGTACCAAACATCAGCCTCACTATGTTTAAACCTAGCTTGAAAACCTTATCTCTTGCAGCTGCAGCAACATTTCATGGAGCAGGAATGACCTGTCCAGTAAACTACCCTGCCATTCAAACTTTGCAACATGAAATTATATCCAAAAACATAATACAGATTATGGAACTCCATTACAGTGCTCAGTTGACATGCTTCAGTTTCTGAAGTGCGTGTATTGTGGATTTCTATATTGTACAGCTGCACAGACATAGCTGACAAACATACCACTCCTGGCCACCCTCTACTGTTTTTCTATACACCAGGGCCACTTTTTATATTATTATATTATCTTAAAAATAGTAGAAAGCCAAAAATTCCTCCATTATCTGCAAGTACCATAATTAGCCCCATCAAACTGGGAGTATTTGAATTAATTTCCTTTTTTCCTCCTGTCTATATTGTTTGTTGCTGGGCAGTCAGATAATCTTATTAGATCATCAGAATTGCATTAAAATACAGTATTGATTCAAAGGAACAGTGAGAAGCATTGTATTTGCTGCTGATTTGCAGTTAAAGTAAAGAAGGGAAGGAAGAGGGAGCAAAACAAGAAGGCATCTTCTGACTGAAATTTTTCTAGCTTTGTTATTGTTAATAAAACATTTGCTCCATTCTTGCATGTCTGCAAATACAGTTTACATAAGGAAGCCCTTAAAAAAGAAAAAAAAAATGGTAGTTACATGTCTTATAGTATCTTTATCATAAAAATATACCATCTCAGAAGCAAATTACCCCAAAAACAATTTATTCAGACTACCCATGATTTTCTCAATATAAAGACTTGGAGGTTCTGCAGTTTCATTCTCCAGGGTGTAGCTGTAGCCAAGGTAAAAGAGTAATACTGGAGGTGTTCCTACACCTATTTTGGTCAAAATTTTTCAAAGTAGTATCTGACTATCACCAAGAGTAGCACTTAATGTCACTTAATTACGGACATCTGTGTCTGATCTAGTCACCCTTGAATATCTTTGCTGAAGGGAAGGAATAGGCCTTTCTAGGATACTATATATCTTCTTCTGACATAGACATCTAGGACTCAGTTCGGTTGCCTAAATACAAGGACTTAATACCATTTGAGACGCTTTAAGATTTCCGAAATCTGGGGGCTCACAGATGTGTGAAACAGCTTTCCTGACATTGGAAAAAAATATGATATTCTATGATCTTTGATGGACTTGTGCCTTTCTGCTGCATCAGCAGCAGAAGGCCAGGTGGGATACCCCAGATCACCTCAAATGTCACTGTGTAGACAACTTACGTGAGTCCCTGCCATTAAGTGAGATGAATCATTCCCTGGGAGGGCCAGTTTCTCTTCATTGTCTGTAAAAAGATTTTCAGCTCAGATGTACATTTGATCAGATGAATCCTTCCTCAAAGTTACAAAATGTCCTTCCTCACCTCTGTAAAACCTGAGTTATTGCCAAACTGGAAAATGCAGCCTCTCAATTATATGCCTTGTAGTCCTCAGAGTTACCATGGTATTTCTCCCTGACAGATGAGCTGGACTGTAAGAATACCAGTAGCTGGTCTATAAGGGGAACCTGATGAGAACCAAGTACAAGAAGACATCTTCAGTGATGACATGGCTGTTGATCAGAAGGATAGTGACAGGGACGGGGGTAGAAAATGATGATCTTATTCTATGTAAAAGATAACATGTGAGGGCCCAGTCTGATAACAAATGCATTGAAGACTTTATTTTGAACACCTCAGGTTTTTCTTGACTGTACTGAGAGCTGTAAGACTACCCAGCGCACAGTGTTGCATTGAGCAGGCCTTTAATGAGCACTACAGCAATGGCAATGATTCCTGCAAGCTGTAGTGCTCCTGACTACCACTGGAGTTAGTGAAAGCAGAAGGTCTCTCTGTTCTGTGAGAAACGAGCCTAACATATCGTAGGATCCTCCTACAAGCTGAAGGATCATTCTTCTATTTTCTTCCAAAGGATTTATGGCATTTTAAAAAGGAGGATGTGTGGGTATTAACGAAATATTAAGTTGGATTTTTGTGTACTAGAGGTTTTTAATTTATAGGGAATAAAAATAATGAAATCTACAGTAAAGTGAATAATTTAAAAAAAAAAAAGAAAGATGGGATCACATGTATAGCATAGGAAAATACTGAAAATTTGCTTCCATTCTTACTGATTTCAGCAGGAATTGGATAAAGATCCAACACAGCATGCTGGTATATATATTTTTTATACATTTTATTCAGTAAATGAACAAGCAGACATTACTGTGACAGAAATGTACGCACTATGGCACCACAGTTAAAATAGATACATTCACCGTAAATATCTGATGGTTGAATGAAGAATTTGCTAGGCTGCCCATGGAGTTAAACAATGATTGTTTTTCATATTTTTGAAGAATTACTGAAATGAATGTAAAAAAAAAATTTGAAAATAAAAACATGCACGCACATATACACACATATATATACGTGCTTCAGAGATAGCTCCAGCCATGGAGCTGATACTAGGGGAACATTTGTCTATGTTTGCAATGGATAAAACTTGCATAAACCAAAGAAGACTTTCTCTTTAAAGTGAAGCATTCCCTTGTATCTGCATGCATGTGTGCGCATCAGCTCTTGTCCCCACACGCTGTTCTAGGACAGATCCCAGCAGCATGACAAGTTTTCTAGTTTGTTAACAGGAGTTCTTTGTTAGTAAGGAAAACAAGCATGGAAAGTGCTAATTATAATTATCTGCATATTTCCGTATGCTCTACTCTTTCCTGGTCTCCAGATTTAAATTAATATATGAGAGCATAAAAACTTTCTCCAAATACATTATGTTGGCAATGTTCCCTTCTTTTCTTTGCATACACTGAAATAGACATCTCTGCAAAGATACATTTTAAATGATAAATATCAGCACTTCAAAGCCATCTATAGCATGGTAAACTTACATTTAGCTTAATCAATGCTTGATGTAAAGAAAATCTCTTGACAGAAGTGGATATGCTTAGAAATAAGTCTCTGATGCTTTATTATGTATTCACAGAAAGGTGAAATGTGTGGTGATTATCCACACCTCTGAAATGTGTCTCGTTGGATTAGCAGCTAAAATTAGCATTCACATTTATGAAAGTCAACTTAATAATATTACTTCTTCTACCAAAGATAATACTCTTATTGTTAATAATATTCTATTCCATGAGCAAAAGTGAAGAAAATACTATTATTGTGCAGAATAGCAATTACTATACTTTATTTACCACTGATTGTAAAAGTCAGGTTTCTCGATCAGTCTGGAAGCCTTTGATGAGCTAAATTATCTATGTATAGAAACACTATTACTTTCCCCACCACCATCCCTAAAATGTTAGGGAAGCAATTTTGAAGAGAGACTCCCTAAACAGGCCCTGGAATTAGGGACAGTCACAGTAAATTTCCCTCACCAAATCTGAAATAGTGTGTACTTCACATTATTTTAGCTAACAAAAGAAACTCTACCCATGATAAACTTCAAGTAATGACTACTGAAGAGCACAGGTCAAATGTCTATGTAATGCATTCAGGAGGCCTGCAGTGGCATAACATTACTTCACCCTGGTGTGGATTTGATGTTATTGTAATGGCTGGAGATCACAGATGCCATTTGAAAGTAATTCAGTAGTGAAGTATTTTCTTTGATAAACATCTGTATAAATAAACTATGTCTGTGTGGCCTATTGTAGCACTTTTTTAAAAGGCATGAAAGACAGTAAAAAATAGTAATGCTTAATTCCTTGTATAAAACTATAAGACTTTTGTCCAAGATGATTTGTTTGTATACAAACTGTATAGGGTATGTACACATATATAAACATATACACTTTTAAACATTTGTAATCGCTGTGGATTATTCCATACAGAGGATTTTTCAGGTGATTTGGCTAACCTAGAATACTTTCTTGTTCTTGGTCACTTAGGTAGCTAGCAATTTTTGATTTTCACAGTCTCTAAGGAGATGTGATCTAGAAAATAGATATGTTTCTGCTGCTAATAGTTATATAAGAAAGTTACTGGAAAAGTGGATAAAAACAAAGCTTTACATTTATTTCAGATTTTTTTTTTAACAAATCAAGTTATTTTATTGTAACAGTGCTATACTTAAGTCTAAGAAAAAAAATCCTTTCCTTAAATTATTTTTTCACATACTCACAGTTTTGCTGAAAATGATCTCCAACCCTTTCAGGGAAAACTGATGTCATGCTTGGCTTTAATTTGAAAATTACTGTTTGACAAATCTGCCAGATTCTTACTTTGGCTACTCTAAGTTACCAAAAATAAGATAAAAAATGTTCTATATCTTAAAAAAAAACCCTTTCATTTGGTCGTAAGCCACTCATGAGTCAGGTAAAGATATTTTGAAGATATAGATCCATAAATTTAGTGGTTTATATATGCAAATACTGTGTGTTTTGGCTTGTTTTGCTATCATATTAAAGCCTGGAAGTTTCATGAATGAAATGGTTTAACTGAAAGGCTTAACTGAAAAGATTTTATAAGAGTTTCTTAACAGATATATAGGGTCTTACAATCCCTGTACTGAGAAGGTCACTGATGGACTAACACCTCCTTTCTGTGTAGCAGTGCTAGCTACAAACCTTGCTGTCTCTACTCGTTGCGTCTACGTTAGTACAATAAATGGAGTCAAAGCTCAGGTCTGGGCACTGACACTAGACTGTCTATAATATTAAATTGCTAGCATGGGGCTGGCACACTTTTGGCCTGAGCCAGATAATACTCTCCCAAACAACACTTGGGCATGATTTTGGTGTTAGCACAGATGCAGAGTAACCAAATAGGCTGCCTGCACGTAAGCATTTTATTTACTACCAAACACATAAGTAGGGTTTCAGTTCAAGATGCTGGGGGAAGTCACAAACTAATTCTACTCATGATATGTTGGCTTGATAATGCAACTTTGCCTCCGCCATCTGTAGCGGAAGGCGATAGCCGCATTTTTTTCATTGCTAGAAGCCTTCAATTACCAGACTAAATAGACTTATGGTCAGTTACGACTGACCTGTTCTTGTAAGAAGGTGTTTTTCAGCTTAACTAGACCTTTGCCTTTACTTGTTTTTATCCACTAGATGTATTTACAGAAAACAATGATATTTCATATAAGCCTGTCTGTTACCTGACTAAAGAAGCCAAACTCTTTTAAACTCTTTACGTAAAATAAGCTCTTTAATTCTCTCCTCAATGAAGTACTTTTTCCTTACCAAGCCCAGTCTGAAGTAACGAGTTTTAGATTGCCAGATGTGGTTTTACAGAAGCCCTGTACAACTGTACTAAAAATACCTCATGTGATGCATACAGATTAATGCTTGCTATTCTCCACAGTTGCCTTATGCTGGTGGATCACAGTCATCTTGCAATTAACTAATACATGCAGGGATTTTTTTATGGTTTCTTTTCAATCCCTAAGTATTTCAGTCAGTCTATACTGACTGATGATTTTCATCCAATTACTGTTTTTCAGTCCTGAGAAACATCCAGTTATTCCTGTAAGATGTTCCAATCCTTCTCTGTACTGATGAGAAGAATGTCATCAGCAGATTTCAGGAATACGTTCCTACACTTTGTGCCAAAGTCATTTAATCAGAAATGCTTAATATCTTTAATCCTAAGAATGATTGCTGAGAAATATAACCAAACACTCCCCTTACGGGCAAAGTTTTGCATACATAAAACACCCAGTTGTCTTCATGATGTGTTTAGACAGATGAGATGGAGAGAAGATAAACAAAACTGATATGGACTCATACTATATTTGTAATAAGCCATGGATAATGGAGTTTTAATTAACTTCAGCTAGAGGATGAAAATTGGAGGCTGTAGTAAAGATGCACTTTAAAGAGCATATTTTAGGATCAAAAGCTCAGTGTGTCACAAACAGGAGATGAAAACTCAGAGAAACGCTGGAGTGCCGCATATAGATGTTTCTACCTCTATTGTTGGAATATAGTGGGGAACCAGAAGTTCAGATATAGAGCACTTAATTGCTGTCACAAATAAGCTGTGTGATTATTATAGCTTAGTATTAGCCACATTCATTTCAATGTGAAAAGAGTTTACTGTCTTTCTCCAGTGATCTCATCAAATAAGTTTATAAGCAAGTCAACACCCTGAGAATGTTTCATAAAATTTTGACTGTTCTGATTCATGTTTGACCCCTTACCAAAGTCTTTGCTAAAATAAAGGTGAATTACATCTATTGTGGTACTTTTAGTTTAATCTTTCTTGTGCGGCACTGTCATAAAAACTCCATCAGAACGGTTTTTCCTACTCCCCCTTTAGGCTTTCCTCTTCTAGGAGATCTTATTCCTAATATAATTTTATAATGTTGTTTCAACAATTAGCACCTTTTTGTTCTTTTTTTTTTAATATTGTGTTTTGGCCTTTTTTTTGGCAATGATATAAAAGCCAGAGGATTTGTTACTTCCCACAAAAATATTTGCAGGATTTTTGTATAAATGCCACTGAGCTCAGTGAGTTTCCTACTATTTATCTTTAATACATCCTGTATTGTTCTGTCTATAAGTCAGATATCACTCCAATGTACTGTGTTTTGGCCTACAATTGCATCACCTGTGTTTAATGTAATAGTCATTGTATATGGATACATAGCTAATATGTAAGCAGTTTAAAAGTCAGCACCAAAAAAACAGTCTTGAAAGGGTAAACTTGTTGTGAAATAGCATATTTGTGACGGTGTTTGTCACATTAGCTCAAAATATAAAGATGCCCATGCTCTGTGAACCATAAAACACTTACAGATGTTTAATCATACTGAACTGGGAAAGACTACTCTCTCTCTTCGTAAGGAGTTTCTGGCTCCATGGGAACACCATGTTCTAGCGAGGTGTATTTGGATTGTTACCGTATGGAAAAGCTCAACTCTCATGATCTCTGTGAACTGCTTGTGGTACTCATCTCATTAGAAGCAAACTATTCCAAGATGGCTGATTTGTGAAAACACTGGTTATAGTTTTAGGACCAGTTAAAGTGGGATCTGAATTGCAGTGCTTAATTCTTGCTATTGCTTATTTAATTTCAATGTCTTCATAAAGTGGCCATAGGCTAAGGAGTAGGTTTAAGTTTTTTATCTTGCATCATTTGGAATCCATTAATATAATATGCTAGATAATTAGATGACCATCTCATATAACAGCTTCTCTTTGCACCACACACATGCATGTTCAATTAAAATAATTGAGCTACTGGAAATACATTGAGCTCACATTAATCTCAGTGCAGTAAAAATTGTGAAATCTGTATGGTATTTTCATTTTTCAGAGTACAAAATGTCCTGTTTTCTGCATTTTTGCATTCTTAACACATTAATTTGCACATTTTTTGCTGTCTTCAGGAATGCTTCCATGATATTTTTTTCTCCCTCTAATATAATTTATTTCATTTACTCTTGTAAGTATCCAGTAATTTACTGGCATGACAGAAGATCTGGGCTGCCCCTTGTTGTCAGTTCCTTCCAAACGCCTCTTTAGTAGCAATGACTATAATATGATTTCACATTCTCCTCACATGGCTTTAGGAGTTTCAGAAATCATACCCCCATCAGTCACATCTGGCAATTGAAAATACTTGACCTGCTTGACTTCAGAAGATCATTGAGCTTGGAAGTCAGTGAACTCCTTCTAGCTAGTGCATCCTACCAATATATATACTTTTTCATTTTATGTACAACTTATTCATTAATGTCTATCAGGACTTATTTCCAATTAAAAGGTAAAATGAAATCTACTGAAAGTGTGAACTGAATGTCCATCTTTTTCTTCTTTCTTTTTTAAATCCTGGCATATCTTTTACTGTTACTTTCTCGTACAAAACAAGTTATGGTGAAATTGACTTTCTGTCAGCTTAATAAATATTGATGTATTGGATGCAGCCAAGCATTACCTTGCATGATCCATCTTTAAAGGTAAAGTCATTTTGCAGGAAGGTCACAATTTATTTATTGTACATACGTTCTTTCATCTTTGGAGAGGAATCATTATGTAAATATTGAGCACATTCATGAACTGATAAAAACAAAAAAAATGTTGTGGGTTCTCTCCTTACAAGCTTAAAGTGGTAAAATCCATAAAGCTGCCAGCAATATTGTGAGGCAAATTTTTTCATATTTTCTCTCTAGTAATTGATACTTTATAATATTTCTTTCAGCACTGCAGTGATTCAATTCCATTAAATGAATCTGGAGCATCTAATGATGTGCTTATTGAAATCTTTATCTTTTTTTGTAACAATTCTATTTAATATCTGTAGATATGCACCAGTGTAAAAGTGGTCTGAGATCTATTCTGGAGCAACACTATTAAATTGTCAATGTAGTAATATTTTTAAGAATGATTCAGTTATAAATTCTCAACATTTTGGAGCATTTTAAGAAACAAAACCTTCAGTAGGCCTTCAAGCTGAATGGAAGCCAAATATATTCCAAATATATTCCAATATATACCAAAGTAAGGTTCATTCACCTTTGCGCTCTTCATAGGTCTGGTGAAGTCTAAGTGATGGAAGAAGAATGACTATGACAGAAGATGTTTATAATATACTCTTTAATTTAATTTTTCAAGTGCCTACATTAATCCAAATCAGAATTAATCAAAATCAAGTTAATCCAAAGAGTCAGAAACAAACATCAAATTGGAAAAAAAAAAATCATATTGCCTTTGGCCAGCAGCCTTTAAATAAAATTTCCTGCAAGCTTGTATTAAAAATGACCACTATAGCTTAAATTTTTTGTTTTGATTTAATCATAAGCTATCAGTATTCTAGGATGCAAACATATGTAAAATTGTTTGAGAAGAGTAAAAAGTCTAATTCACCCTTGCTGAGCTGAGTTGAGCTATTTTCATTAGTTGACTAGTTTGGGGCAAATAATTACAATTTGTGTTTACATCTTTCCACCAAGAACATGGTGGTATACTTTTCTATTTTCGGCATTCAGAATGCAGTAATTTTGTATATCTGGTTTTAAATCCATCTCAGTTTTCCAATGCAGCTCAAGTTATTGTAGACTTAATGGGTCATTTATTTTAGCTAGTATACAAGAAGTTTATTTAAAAGTGCTTTGCAGTAGCAAACAGATTTTTCAAATTAAAAATTTTATACAAAACTAGAGTTCCTTTAAGTCCCATTTAATAACCAAGGAGAATCTTCACACAATTTAGAGATGTATTTTCGCCACTGAAATAACTTCCTGGGAATGGCCAGCAATAACTACCTTAGAAAGAAACACTTATCCTCTATCTGGTCTCACATCTCTGTCTTTGAATGGTATGTGCCTACTCTGGATCAAAGTTTAACTGATAGAAAATCACTTTCACCCACTCATGCAAACTAAAATGGTGCAGCAGTTACAGTTTAGCTTGTGTCCTTGGAAATTGTTAGAATAAGATTAGCAGTATCCAGTAGTGACCAGTGAGCTGCTGAGACTAGTTTAATAGAAATGGTGAGGATGATGACAGAGGTGTTTGCAGCACCTCTCCAAGGATCTGAGTCAGCAAAGGACATTTAACCATTATTCCTTGCCTTAACTTAAGTGTCTGAGCCCTTTCAGAGGAGGAGAGCAACGTTTTATTTAAACAGAGACCCTCAAAAGAGTAGGTGAAGGAGGCAGCAGTCGAAGCACCCTTGTAGACAAGGCAGGCACTAAGCTGTGAGACACCAAGGGCGCTACAGCTATGTCTTCCAGCTTTCAGGATAATGTGCTAACCGCAGTCTTTTGCCCTTTCTATTCTGCTTTCATTAGTTTTAACTAAGAAATTTCCTCCCAGGCCTTAGAAACCCAGCCCTCTCCTTCTAGAGGCAGATTTGTTGGATATTCCCAACCAGCTCTTCTTACTAGGATGTTTCTTATACTGACCACTGTCTATTTTTCTTTCTCTGAGAAATAGGACTTCAGTATTTACAGCTGAGTTTAAAAAGCAAATATTCCATAAAACCTTGATTTTCTCATTAAATGCCAAGATGTATGATTTAATAGCTTTTTAGTATTTTTAGGACTTTTTTTCTTAGTTGCCTCAGTAAAAAGAAATGGTCCACAACAGTTCGATTAGGCAGACTTTTTCCAGTAATCGTTGTTCACTGTAATTCATTATAGTATATCAGTGCATGTGTAAAAAACTAAGTGAAAAAAGTTTGATTATAATATCTTATTTTGATTGGTTTAAACCTAGTTTCTGACTTGCTCTATGCAAAGCTAGGCTGCAGAAGCCAGAGGTGGAAAAGAGATCTAATCCTAATTAATCCATCATTTACCAGAGAAAAATTGGTACCCATTCAATTTTCTCAAGTTGACAAGTTGGCCAAGCTAAAATTTTTCAGATTTTGCATTGTGCAAAAATCTACTTTTTAATACTTCATACAATGTAGCCATTTGTTGCAAATTCATGTGGTAATTGCTATTCGTTATCATATCTGGATTTCTTAGCATATATAGCCTCACTATAACTTAATTTTTTTCCTTGAATATTTAGTCTTATTTTGCAAATATTGTGTGCTGAATTTCTTCAGGGTTTTTTTTCTTTCTAATACAGAGAGATTTTCTGCCAACATGTTAATCTGTTAAATTTTATTGTAGCTTTCTTTCCTTTTGAGAATTTTCAATTTAGCAAGGTATGACTTCCATAACCTCACCATTTACTTCCATTTGCAGATAGCTTTAGCATGCCAGAAATAGTAAAAATAAAGTCCCAGAAATTCAACCAAATTAGATTTCTGTTAAAATCCACAGATTTTGGACACTGTTTCAGTTCATGAAATTAGGCTTCATTTTGAAAGGGCGGGCAGGAATAATATTTCTCATCTTTTAGTTTGTAGACTTAGAACATCTGTAGATTCTACTAAAAATTATCAAACTTAAAGAAAAAGTAGTATGTGTGTGTGTTTATGTGAAAGAAAGAGAACATACACCACTTAACAATGTTTGAACAAACACACCAGTTTAAATGTGAATTCAGAGTAAATCACTAAAATGAAATCTGGGGAAGTGATAAATTTATAAACAGTTTCTTTTTTTTCTTAAATAGTGATTTAAAAAAAATATTATGTGGAAGTTCAAGTATAGACTTTCTTAAATGTATGAAGTTAAAATATTTTGGAAAGAAATTCCATTCAACCTGAAGTCTAACTAGATATTTATAACTTGCCAACTAAATGGCCAGAAAAAATTGTTTCTTCTCAAGGCCTTTCCTCCTTTTTTATTGTCTGATTTACCTTTATTTTATATTCCAAATAATGAAATAGTATATTATACATGGTGAAAGAATGGCAAAGATTCCCACATCACAATATCCTTTACATGAGATACAGTTCCCCTGTGGGTTAAGACCAAATACATAATAAACAAATTAAAGGCATTATGTCCTTAGTTAAAATTGCAAGATATCTGTTAAGGGTACTCTTTGCTAAACTATCATTGTAAAAAAGGGGGTTTCTCTTCTCATTTAACAATCTTTCCACATCTTTACAGACATCACAACAATTAACAATGTCCTGCATATAACTAATGTAGATTCTCTTTGGTTTTCCTACTTTTTGAAACCCTATGAATGCTTATAGATCAATATTGCTCATTTTGCCCTAAAATAATCTTTTTCAAGTTCAGAGCAATGTTTGTGTTCTGTGTAGTTGCGTAATGAGATATTAAGGATTACCCTTCTTAAAATGAATGTCCATGTATTAAAAGGTGACCCTAGCTGCCTCTAGATGTTTTGCTGTCCAGCCCAGAGTACCATACCTGCTCCATTTTACTTACCCTGCCAGTTTCTCTCACATTAATTTGAGTTACAGTTCTCCTCTAGCAGATGAGAACACACAGCTTTCATTCCAATCTAATTAGCTGTGTTCTGCTCTTCAGGAGAAAAACATTCCTCCAAGACAAGATTGCAGAGACTGAGTGAATTTGATTATACATAGATTAGAGTCAGAATCATTTAGACTTTCCTTTGCTGGGACTCAAAGTGATTACTTTCAGGTATGCGGTAAATGCAAAGCTGACATGTCATGGTATTATTTTCTTTCTTCATACTGCTAACAGGAAAAGAGCTTTTAAAGACCTTCTTTTCTAATACAGTGAGCAATTTAACATGTTTCTCTTCTATGTAGTTTCTATGGAAGAAGAAATATTTATTGGTATATGGAAAGCCCCAAATACATAAACTAAGTATGATCATGCCGCTAATTATGTTACTTGTCCAAGCTCACATTTTAGTTCCCTGAATCTTTGTGGATATGCTTCCAATACAGGTAAATTTTATATATGTAGTTTTCCCAGCTAATTTTCCTTCTTTAATATTTCTTCCATATTATTTTTAAATTGTACTGCTTGTGTTAGTTTAGTTATTGAAAAGACTATGGAACTATAGTCTTTATTTGAATATATTTCTTTCCTCATAAGTATTTTATTAGAGTTGTAATGAGTTCCAGCTTGAGTGCCATAAGGAGCCTTTTTCTCATATATTGACCCCTGACATGCACAAAACCACATTGTCTTGAATCTCTCTTTAATCAGAGCAGAGGCCTCCTCATTCAGTTATTCGCCAAATAATTGTATGTGATCAGCAGCCAGATCAGCCTGAAGCCAGTGAATTAGACAGATTCTCTTAAATGTTTGACCCCCATCAAAGAACTTACTACTCACCAAAAAATAAAAAAAAAAATTTAAAAAAGCCCCAAACCAGCCAGAATTAATTTTAAGTGTTGAAAATAAAGTGAGAAATTTAAGTTGTGGGATGTTCTCATTGTTTACAGGAAGGAAGGACTAAATCTGATTCTCTTAAATCCTGCCTAAATTGTACACTGGGTAGCTAAGTTTCCATCCAAGTCGCAGACACTGCTTCATCCTATTTACTTTCCAGCAACTATGCCCTTTTACCTGCAGATCGAGAGGCACATACTTTGTTGGCCTGGAAGTTTTCTAGGAACCAATTTCTAAACACTACCTGGAATCTCAGTTGTAACCTGGTCCTTTGCAACCCATGTTTAGGCAAGGGTCAACCTATACTATATTTTAGTCTCTGCAAAACACATGGAAATGCTACTTGTCTGCCCCGGTGGAAGCCTGTGTGTATAGTCTGCCTGCCTTCTACATGACCACCTCCTGGCAAGAGAGCTCAGGCAGAAAGTCAAAGAACAGGGTTTTAAGAATAAGTGCCTCCAGTGGGCCAAGATAGCTATTACTGTAATTACAGCTGTGACAAGAGTCCATGGCTTGAGTGGCTGGAATATGAATGAGCGCAAAGAAGCCTGGCTCAAATCAGCAATTTCCTTCTCCCAGGATCACATCCACATTCTAGGACTGGAAGGACCAGAATAACACTTCTGTCCATTCCCTTGTAAAAACTCACAAATGCCTTTTCATTTCTCTGCTTCTGGTCCCTTGACTGGCCATGTTAACAAGAGCAGTGTGAGGAGAGCGCCCCTTGGCAGGAGTTTCTTCAGAGGTCAGTTGCAGCTTCATGAGGGTAAGGAGGACCTGGTGGTCTTCTACTTCTAGAGTGAATGTGTTGACTAATAAATATTTGTGCAACTGTGGTGGAGAGGGAACATTGCTGCTCTCTCCTCTTTCTAAAGGAAAACCCTGATTAAATTGGTTGCCTATTCTCAGTTAAAGATTTAAATTTTGAGCAAAGGTACACATTTCCTATTGTTACTTATACATCTAATAGGAAGAGGTACATTCTGAACTTAAGCTGACTGTATTGTCCTCCAGAGATCTAAGTGGCTCTTTCTCTTTACTAACTGTACAGAAAATTGAGATCCTCACTATAGTGAGATTTCTTATGCTCACAATGGGCCAACATCAATAATTTAGGCACATCTTAAGTTAGAATTCTAAGTTGGTGAAAATGAATCTGGGCAGGTGTCAGACCATGCTCTTAGTTCTTTTTTATGACAGCTCATTGCTAGTGCACTAATTTGTATCTCTATTTAATATGTTGGTGTTTGCTAAAACCATTTATGCTGCTATATTCAGGCACTGCACTTCAGCTATGAGTTGATAACTAATAGCTGAGAGGCAGTGAGGAACTTTTTCTGAAAACATCTCTCCTCTGTAGCTGTCTGTATGAGCTCTTCTTGTTCATGTGAAAGCAAAATTGATTTAGCTGGTTTAAATGAATGTACTTTTTTTAATCCTGCAGCACAAATTAAAAGTACTTACGTAGCCATTTACCTCCTCTAGACCGAGAGACTGTAACTAACAGCAGCTCTCATGCCCAGAGAAGAGCTTTTTATCTATTTCCCAGATAAGTCAAATAGGGTTAACCTAAATATTCTTTTGCTATAGCTGGTTTTGCCCTGACACAGGCTGGCGACACTCAAATATCCCGGTTTCAAATTTCTGCTGGGGAAGAATAAATGCAGCTAAACATTGGGCTTTAAGTGACCACTTATAGGACTAGGGCTTGGTTTTCTGCTATTTTTCCTATGCTAAAGGTTTGGGCTTCTCATGTGCTAAAGCAATGAACTTTTAGGTGGAAGGTGTCATAAGCATTCATCTACTTTAAGGTTTTAGTTTGTATCAGGAATGCACTTTTAAAACATATCTCCTAATTGCCCCAGTCACTGCTGTTTTTTTCATATGGTGGAGCTGTTTTAGAGGACAAAATCTCCTCTCATCCTTTCAAATGAAATTGAATTGAAAGTTGTTCTTCAGGAGCACAACTAGCACACTTCAGCAGCTATTGAGAAAACAGGACAAACCAGACCTACTCCAAAATAAAACATTCTAAAATATGTTTGCTGTGGACTTTGGATACACAGCACCAGTTCTTCAAACCTACACTCTAGAAATCCCACTCCTAATGGGCTACACTGTTTGCTAATGTTGATTTGCCTTAAAATGTTATCCTGGGTTTGATATTCTGCTAAACTGACAATGTAAATATAACCAGGGAACACCTTAAATCAGCATATGTGTTCTTATAAATCCACCTGACAATTATGATAGTTTAGATCACAAAGGGCTCCGTGATCTCCTTCATACCTTGCTGTCAGTAACCAAGCTCAATATTTTATTATTAGCTGAAGTGACACCATAAGACACAGCTATGCCTTCTGTTATTGCAATGTGGTTCATATACTTAGAATAAATGTATGGTAATTTATGGTGATTTCAGTTGATCATTTTCTGCTTTGATTATATCAGTATAACACCATAAGAGCAACTATGTAGTAAATGATACTTCAAATCCCTTCTAGCAGACTATTAGTGCCTGGAGATGGAGAGCAAATCTGGTTTGTGGGTGTTTGTTTCAGCGCTACATAGCTTACAATTCACACCAAACTAAATGATAATTGAACATAGATAGTTAAACAAGAAGGGCTGAAACCAGTGAATTATGCCTGCTTAGGGTACTTGTAGCTACCTTTAAAAGATTCTGTAATGGATAAGCAGGTTTCTTATTCTTGAGTTCTTTAAAAAAAAGATAGAAGCAGTATCCCAAACAAAATTAGTACCTTCAGCAAAAAATCCAATAAAGTACTCAAGTGCCTTTTCTTCTCTTACAGTAATAAATTGCTCAATGCTGACGATAACTTGCTATCTAATTCTCTAGTGCAACAGGAATTTTTTAAAACACATTTTATGCTAGCTCCACTGTCCTCTTTGAAATCAGCATTTTTTCCTGTAACACTACTTCCTGTGCCTTAAGTATTTCTCATGAAAATTCTGTTGAGTTCATCATTGTTTTGGGATACCGTGTAATTTCAGTTCCATTAATATACCCTGATTCAAGGCTATAGTTTCAGTAAATAGTGATTGATGCATAAGACATTTCAGCAAAAAGTGAGCTCTTCCCATTGTAGCTATTATACCATTTTAAAAAGCTCTTCGATCCTGTTCCTACAAAGTGCTGAAACTCTACAAATTTACTGATATTATCATTCCCTAACAAGGGAAAATGGAACCTTCCACTCTTGTACCATGAGCTAACTGCATTAGGGGACTGATTTTCAAAATCTATAGCTTGGGGCTGGAGGCCTAATTTGTCAGTAACAGGATAGACAGGTGGGTGTGGGTATGTTCAGATGGCTGCTATGACAATAATTGATGCTTTGATGCTATAGGCACATCACTAAAATGCTTGAATTTAAGCAATCTGAGTCAGCAGACGAGTTGCATTGATGCACTGAATGACAGTCCATTCATAATTATTCTTATTAAAGGAACCAATACTTATTATTGCACTTATCTATAAAACGGTTTACAACTATATATTACTATTTACATTTCACATCTAAATCTAGTAGGGAGTCAAATAATTAAGTATAATTTGCTGACCAGGTATTCTGCACTGATTAACTTGCAGATAAAGAATTGGAACAACAGCCTGCTATCACATAGAAAGAAAATGCTTCTTATTTCTAAAGAACACTATTTATTGAATTACATTTATTTATTGAGAAACCCACATGACATTTTAAAATGGATTGTGTATTTGAACTACATATGAGTGCCATATATTGGATAAGTATTTTTGCAGTACAGCTATTGTGCTTGTACCTTCTGTCCATTTTGCAAAACTGTGACTTAATCTAGTATTATTTAGATTCTCTCCAATACAGTAACTCCTATGGCGATAGGCAAGTCAACGTTAATGTGCAGAGATACTGCTCTGTCTTTGCACATTAGCTGCCACACACACAATCATGCACATTTGAAGCAAGAATATGAAGTGGTGATTTCTGAGAAATTTCCATTAACAAATTTGAACTAGCTACACATATAGATATATAAGCATACTCAATATTGGGGATTTTTTAAGGGTTGGCAGTACTCAATTGTTTTTATTTTGGAGAAATAGAAATGTGAAAAGAATTGTTTCTGTACTACTTTTTAGTTATATATATATTATGCAACAGTTTGCATAATACAAGAGAGTGTTTATTAGATATAGAAATTGATATTGGAGGTGGAAGTCCTAGGTTGTCGAAGTTGCTAAAAATCAACAGATTCACATTTCATTACATATGTGCTACTCTGAGCAACAAAGTTATATGAAAAAATGATAGCAACAGCTAATAGTCTCTATTAGCAGAAAAATATGGCATGCTGAGGAAGCAAGGCACACTGAAATAGTGCTGCTTAAAAAAATAGAATTTCTTCTTGACATTTTTGTTTGAAAAAGTCTTCTAGTTTTATTAAAAGAAATTGAAATATAACATTTTTAACTATCTTTAAAACAATTTCTCATTGTGGCAGAGTGTATCTCTGCATTTGCATCTTCAGCAAAAAAAATATGCAGTACTACTACACCTTTGCTAAAAACAAACAGCATTATTTTCTGCAGAGTCAACCTATTTAAAGACAAGTTATATTTTAGATTTTCCACTCTGTATTGTGAAAAGGTGTATCTGAAGCAGACAGTGCTCTATCTGTATTTTTTTGCAGCCTTTTATTTTGTTGTTTCTCTTCTTCAGTTTAAAAAGAAAAATACATTTCAAAATCTGATCGAAGGGGTAAGTTTCATGAGCAATGTGTTTGCTTGTAAAAGGCATTTTATTCTCCTTTTTTTTTTTCTTTTAGTCTCTTTAGATTAGTATTTTAGACATGTCTGTACTAAATAAAAAAGCTCAGGAGACAATATTAAGAGGTGAAGCCCTGATCATCTTCATTGCTTAATTGTTAGGTTATTCCCTGATGCTGTTTTGAGCAGCTTCAGTGGCTCCCTAGAAGGGACTAGCTGCAAAGGCTAACTCTGAACAGTTTGGACACCAGCCAGTTCATGCCATTCTGTCTAAGGGTCAGATACAGACCTTACTATGGACGTAGCTATAATAGAGCACGCCTGTCTGCTTTCTGATTATTTACTCTTCTTCTTTATGATATGTGCTTCTTTAGTTAATTCTTACAATGTTTAGGATTTTGTTTCTCACTAGTCTACACAATGCAATCTTTTATGTATTTTTACTTCATTTTGGGGGGTTCAGTCTTTCTATGTATTTTTTTCTGAGAACTTTATTTTATGGGAGAATTAATGTAATGAAATACTCTGAAGTGATTCTAACTAGATTCTAGACTCTAACTTCTTCCTTTTCAAGCTGTGGAAACGTTATAACCCTTTCAAAGTCTAAGTAAAGAGTAATATATGATTTTCACTGATGATAGAAGTCTACTAAAACTGCTATTCACACTACAAAAATGAATATTCAGCAAAGAAGTGAAATAATACTTGTCTTTACTAATGAGACAGGAATGTTAATTGCCAAGCTGTTTGGCTTGTTAGCCAAATGGTCATTGAGAAAGAGTAAAGCAGTCAAATATTTTTTTGTTTTCAAAATTGTAAATAGTTTGGATATTCAAAAATGATTTGGGAGTGAGTTTTAGGGACTAAAACAGTGGAACTTCTGTAAAGCAGTCTTTGGTTAGGATCTCAGACCTTTAGTCATCTTTGAACATTTAATCCATTTTTTTTCCCCAACCCATTAATGTTGGCCTTATTTGGATAATCTTTGTTGACTGTGACTGTATTAACCCTTAGAATTAGTAAGCAGATAACTAGTGTAAAGTAACATGCTGGATAGCTTTTTGGCAAGAGTTCTTAAACAGCTGCATTTGGGGATTGTTTCCATTCCATGTGGGTTTTGGACCTGTACACAGTGCTGGCTATTTCACCAACTCTCTTGGCTTGATTTTATTTAAAATGGATCTCCTTTGGAGCATTGCTCTGTGATACTTGATTTCAGTAGGAATCCAGACTCACTAGGTGGGCAGAGAGATACGCAGCCTGAGAGTGTAAATGTGTCACATAAGAATATATGGTTTGTAAGGTTCGGTTGTGAATGGCTACTCACACCAGGGCAAGAGGCATGAGAAGTAATAAATTAAGCACACAGATACACAAATGTAAGAAACAGGAGATAAGGGAGACAAAACCAAAGGCCAGAGCTCTGAGGTCACTGACCAATGGTCCTCTGAAGAAACTACTCAAAGCCCTCAGGATGTTCAGCCAGAACTTTGTAACTGATAGAAAGGGGGAAACAACATAATTGTGCATCTCTTTGGAAAGGTCAAGTTTATGATGAGATATTTGAAGGACCTGTTGGTTTGTGAAAGACTTATTATGGGATGTTTAGCAGAATGACCAAAGGCAGGGAAAGGGAGAGATGAGTTTAGACTAGTGAGGAACGAATGTAGGGAGATAGAGAGGAGAAGGGTAAAGGGGACTGGTTGCCTGTAATAATTGATGATCACAGTATGTCAAGGAACCAGCTACTGGAGAGACTATAGGTCTGGAGGCCAGCTACCAGAGAAATGGGGTCTGAGAGCTGGCTACTGGGGAGACCATAGGTCTGGTCCCATTTGTGTTTGTGTGTGAATGGGTGTGAGATCTGCTAGCAAGCTTTGAGCCTCATTAGAGAGCAAGTAAGAACAGGATCAGGCCATATGTATTCCTCATGCTGGTGAGTGTGGGTTTTGTATATACAGTACTTGTAAAGGCACCATTCTCATATTTGTGTCGATCTGTTGACCACGGTTGGCCATGTCTGCATATTGTTTGTGTGTGTATATGTGCATGTATTACAGATACCACCTCAGCCTTCATGTTGGCTGGACCTAGGGCTGGGCGACGGCAGCAGCCTGGCTGTAGCACGCTGGGAAGGAGAACAGCCCTGGGTCCCAAAGCTCACCATACTCAACTTCCCTTTAACTGGGAGTTTAAGAAAAGCCTCTTTTTTATTTGCTGTTATTTCTGTCAAATGCCAAGGAATCTATGCCAGTCTTGAGTAACCTTGATTTTTTTACAGATCTTTAAGCTATGATGGGTAAATGAAGTCTCAAAAAATAACTTACCCAGTCCGTGAGAGTGCTGCATGTGAATCTTCTTGAAAGTAAAGCCTTTAGTATGTACTTTCTTAAAGTGTCTGTTAGGAAAGCTGAGTCTAGCACAGGGTAAGACAGAGTAATGGTTCTTTTTTATGAATGGATCTAATTTATGAAATACTTTCTAATATGCCCAGCACCATTTATACTACAGGAGCAATTTCTCAGATTCACTATGGATTGGATTAGTCTCTTGGAATGTAAGGTACTTAAAGTGTAGACATCTACACTTGACAGAAGGGACTTGGGCTTCCTTTCCAGGCAATGACTTTTTAAAGCATCTGATCTTTTTAGGTACCTCCATTATAAGAAGAAGCACTCTTTGGAAGGCCTTGTCTCTTCTAGGGACTAGAAAGGAAACCTAGCTCAGATAGTGATCCACAATATAAAATCTTCGTTTGAGCAGATAAATCGCCGGGAAGTTTACAACCCAAAGATGTCTATTCATATGCAATTACATTTATTTATTGCCCCATCTTCCTCCTACTACATGATCCAATTTTATTAGTGTTTAGGTTTTCTTTTGTATGCCAAGACTTTTAGTGCACAAACTGTTCTTTTTTTGTACAACACTTAGCACTTCATCACACAATGTAACCATGCTCTGCTCTAAAACTGCTCTTATCATGGTTTTGGCAAATGGGAGTGAAGCACTCAATATGCTTCTTGAGTCAGATCTCATTATCTCTTCAGAATAATTGAGATAATTATTTGATGGAAGGAGTCTCAAAATTATTTCTAAAGCTGGGCAGTGATCAGAATGATTTTTTGTATGGCTTAATTCTCAAGAACATTAAAAACCCTTTACACTGTTTTAATACCTGTAAGAGAAACAGGCCTGTCGTGCCTGGAACTGTTTCACAAGAATGTCAATTCCTTTCCTCCCCCTTCTGATTGCCTTCCTTTTGTGATATCTAAATCTAGATAAAACTCCGATATTTGGCTCTCATAGTGAAAATTATGAAGTGAAGTTAAAACGTTATAATAAATTCAACATATAGAATGGAATCAGGCCACTTGAGTATCAGAGAGTGGTATTCATAACACTCAACACACAGAGCTAGCGTGCAAAAGGGACTGAAGGGAGGAGTATTTCTGAAACTGTGGCTAGCCTGGACTCAGCCTCTGAACTTGCAAGTGCAAATATGTGAAACACACTCCTATATTCAGACAACCATACTCTCTATTTACCATTTCTGACATATTATTTCTCTTTGAAAATGCAGCTTGTGGTCTTGATGCTGTCAAAATGTTGTGGAGTAGCTTTGTGGCTAGAGATTTTCTCAGGAGCAGAGACCTGGGTTTTGGCTCTCCTTAGCCTAAATCAGGATCGAGTCCACAACTCCTGGTATAGATTAGGATGCAGTGGATGGGAGTAGTCTCTGTATTTCCTGTTGAAGGCAGACCTCTTTGCATCCAGGAATTTCAGATTTACAAAATCATGGAGAAATCTCCATGAAGCAGCATGTTTCAATAACTAGTAAATAGGACTCTTAGCTGAGACAGACAGGATCCCACATTTTCACCACTATTCTTCTGTTTATGCATTTATGTAATTTTCATATTGAGTGAAAGATCAGTATGTAAAACCCAGAAATAATCCTGGGTCATGAATTTAGGGCCATGATCCCTACTTGAGGCTTTTCTATAACGTTAATGAAAAATAAAAAGATAAAAACATAGTGCATGGATAGAACAACTTGCAATAATTATCAACTCTGTCTGGGTGAATGATGATAACACATCTCATTAACATCCAGTACATTTCAGCATAATACTAAGCTAAAGAATGCAGTACATCTTAAGCTGAATTCCAGAAGGGATAAATATATGTAATATATTATCAAGCACAGCAAGGGAAAGTTAGCAAGGTAAAAATAATAATTGCTTTCTGTGCAGAGATGGGGAATGAGTCTTTTTCTTAGCTTTACAATTAGACACAGTTTGCAAAATCCCACTTCTTACTTCACTTGTGCAGTTTGTCCTGCCAGCCAAATAAAAAAAAAAAAAATGCCTAAGGAAACATGTAAACTATTTCATGAAAAAATGCATTGTTCTGAAGAATCCTCTTTGCTATTCAATTCCCTTTTATTGTGGTAACCTCAAGGTCTTTGGACCTATACATCAGTGAATATTTCAAGTCCTTAGGGTTAAAATAAGCCCATTAGCTGCACATTTTGGTTTTTAAAATGGTCATTCTGAATTAAATTGAAAATATCTCTTGATACTGTGAATTGTAGAAGTAAAATAATCCTTTCTTTTTGCAAAGGACTTATACTCTTTCCCTGTTAAAGTACCTGAAGAATATCAAAGGCTAGATGCAGCCACAAAGATGAACTTTGCAGCAATCTCCTGTATAATCCTAAGCACTGTAAGGAAAAGTAGAGTGGAGGACTGCCAGTCTGTGTGCCACCTGCCTTCTTCGCCTTCAGTCCCACAGTAAATCCCCTGTTCTTGCAGTGTTTTTAGCTTCCCACTATTAGAGACACCACTAAATGGAGCAACCCTGAAAACTAATCTCAGGTCTAGGCAGTCATCATGCACCTTCATGGCACATTGCATTTGTCATTTAATATCTTATAATACCATTCTTTTGCCTGACAGTGCTTCATGATAGCTCACTTATGAGTGTCCCACTAACCCTTCTTTACACAGGTCATGAAATCTTTCAACTCCTTCATTCTTCACAATTAGCATGAGACTAAGTGAGACTTAATCTTTTGGTGTGCACAGCTTACTATTCTCATTTTCTTCTTCTCTTTGGAACCGAAAACATCACTTCTACCAGTACAAGAAAAATTCCTGCAGAACTCCTCAGAGTGGGACTCCACTCCTACCAGCCTCACAAACACCATGAGTGCTAGACTCTGTCCAAAAGACTTTGTTCAAGTCCTTTTTTTTTTGTAAAATAAATTTTTCAAAACATACCATTCTTTACAGTTATCCATTTTGGGTGTTATATTTGAGTAAAAAAAAAAAAAAAAACCATAGGCACATACCTGTTAATATTCATTGCCTGTGGATGGCCTATTCTAAAACTGCAATTCTCCCAGCTCTGCAGGGCCCTCCAAAGGACTGGGAAAAGACTGATCATCACAGAGATGATCAACAATGCACTGGTAAATGGAGGTAAATCTATTCCACTGGAGTTTCATCCTAAGACATGATGCCACTAGCATTGCTTAAGAGAGGAAAATGATGACAAGACAAAAAACAGATTCAGAAAGTGGTTTTTTTTATGTTCCCCTATTTTGCAGATTTTTTAGAATTAGTTCTGGGAGTCTTTCTTGAGATTTAGCAAAAGCACTTGCCATAGGACACAGATTCTCCCTTATGGCACAGAGAGAGAAAGTCTCATATTGTATTTATTCCAATAGACAGAACAAGATTGTGACAATGATGATGATAGAAATCTGACATCATTCATTTTTCACCCAAAACTGGGGACACACTTTTTTTCTGATTTTCTGAGAATAAAGAGGAAAACACAAATGAGATGATAACAGGAATGCTTAGGAGGCTGAACACTTAAATGAAGCATTTGCTGCAGTTACTTGTTCCTTGAAAGTAATCTTGCTATGAATGAAAAGTGTGATATTTGTAATTTAGTTATCACCTAGAAAGAATAATGAGGTACATTTTTTGAATAAAAGGAACTATATATACTGTATATACAAGAACTTCAGTATGATTTTTTATTTAGAGGATAAATTTCTTTTATGTTGACATAAAACTTAAAGAGATTAAATAAGAGGAGGTAAAATGATCAAAAAAATGGTCAATGTATTTTTAGTTCTAAATCAAAGTAGAGTTCATAGTAACCACTAGACTGCAAGTACAAAGGGAACTCATCTTTCTAGAATAAAACCTGAAAAATTCTCTCTTTTATAATTGTTATAAAGTGGATTGACCGCATAACGTTAAGCCCTAGTCGTAAACCTGAATGTATACCTAAATACCAGACATTCAGAAAGTATTATAAAATAATTATAAAACATATAATAAAAGTTAAAGAGTTTACTTACAAGCCATGGCATTTTTTATATATATATGTGTATGTGTGTGTGTGTGTGTGTACATGTATGTACGTAGGTGTACTATAAGACCTTAAGAATTTTGGACATATAGTAACTTAATATTGTTAAATTTATCATAAAACATGAATTTTGAAGTCAAGTTCCTTAATTTGCAATACACTGTAGTCATGGAAAACATTCTAAAAGATTAAGAAGAAGAAGTAAAAATATATTTTGAACCACTATTTTAAAATGTACAGACATAGAGAAATGTGGGTGGTCTTGTTTGTTTTTTTCTTCTCTAGACACTTACATTTGTGTACAAGTTTCACAAGTGTTTTGCATTCTTTAGAGACCAAGAAGACATAATCTCACTAGAAGATTACACAGTCAGTTTTAGAAGTGACACCATAAAAATGGGCAAGAGACAATTGGAAATATAAGACATACTTTGTGATTTATCTTTGGAATGTGTACAATTATCCCACATATTTTCTGTCACGTATGCCAGAAATGAGAGTTTGGAAGGGATGTGAACTCTGAAAGAGGAATGTCTTCATCAATAAATACATGAGAGAAAGAGTAGGAGAAAGCCTGAAGTTCTAAATCTAGGAGGTGGAAACTTAGTGTACAGTTGAGCAAGCTGGGGAGCACGATAAATCAGAGATGTAAATGAGATGAGGTAGTAAAATATTGAAAGCTTTGATTATATTCTGTATTTGAGACATAGAGATGTGAGATGTTACTGAATCTTGAGATGTAGAATAGTATAAAAGAGGGGCTCAGATGGATTTCAGTAGTAGAGATGACATCAAAATGCAGGAAAAAAATATCTTCCAAATTTCTAATTATGTTTGCTGTTTAATATGACTGACAGAAGAGATTTGCAATAAAAGGAATTTGTGAAAGTTTTATAGCTAAAGTCTTCAGATTAAATTAGTGTAGACACAAAATATTGTTTCATTGATACCTGTGAAAAAGATGAATTTTTTTCATTTTTCACTGATGCTATCACCATGTGACTGTGTAGAGTATGTGGAGTCACATTCAGCTACATATAGAATTCTTGCATAATTAGTCTGTGCATTTTAAATTTTGCTCAGGCCATATAATTCATTATTATTTCAGCTTTGACCTGTATTCTATACAGCACCTTGTCATGTAGAAACAGCGTGTCATAAATGAGATAAGTCTCTCAATGGGAAAACACTAGGGGTCTTCCTATAATGTTTACTTTAGCTTGTTTTAAAATAAAAGGTTCTCTGGGGTAAATTGGATCACTATATTTTCACAGATGAGTTCAAGTGTATGCTCAAGTAATTGGTATGGTTAAAAATACCCCATATGAAAATAAATAGATGCATGATAATCTTATTATGAAATGACTATCTGTTTCCAAAGGAAACATATTATTTATTTACAAAATATGTAAAATTGTATTAGATGATCTTTTGAATTATCATGGTTTAAAAGGAATAGAATCAGGAATAGAGGCCAGCAATGGGAAAACGTACCGTCACTGTGTAGGGCTCTGCATGAAATCAAGTCCAGGGCAGCAGTGCTTATGAATGTAAATTTATGTAAAAAGAGAATGAACTTCAACCTTCAATTCTCAAATTGAAATATAAAGCATGTTTATTTAGGAGCTCTTACAAAGCGGGCAAATAACCTGCCCTTTTATTCTCAGATGATTGAGAGTCATGAGCCATCTAACCTTTCCTCTGAGCCCAGCAGCAACAACTCATTTGACCTTTGTGGAGAACGGAGGCTACGTAGTGAGAAACGTGGCCTCATAAGGGGAGATTTGTAGAGGGAAACACTGCATTCTGAGGACTCAACAGTGCCTGTGTTTGTGGGGCTTTTGTGCCATCTGGTTCCAGTCTGGTCCTGCAGGTTGTATGCCCACTAGCAGCTGGAGTGCATTAGGTGCACTCCTGGAGTGAGTCTTCCAGCTTAGTTTCATCCAAAAAAGTTTGTTTTTCTGTTCTCCAAAACTGTTCTGCCATGGAAACTAAACCATGGCAATGATTGGCAAATATGGTTTTTGCTTGGCAGAAGTGCATTCCAGGTTTGGAATAAATTGCTAATGGAGATCTACCCTTCCACTCCCTAGGGTATCATCTCACCCACCAAAAAAGGAAGAATGAGAAGGAAGAATTGCATTCTAAAACAGTATTGACTAGAAGTCAAAACTTTTCTGCTAACCCTTAACTGGAAGGAGTAGGAAGACTAGCCAATTTCTGAAAAAGCAGTGGTAAAAATGGATAGATCTGAATAAGAGGAAGACTTCTAAATGCACTTTGTGATCTGAGCACCCTGTATTCTTGCCAAACACACTTGCATCAATAGAAAAATTAATGGACTGGAATAGGGCTGAGCAGAACACGGCTATCAGCTGAGTGGAGAGAGGTAAATGAATATAAGCAGAGTTCTCCCACTTCTAGACTGGACAGCATTATTTTACTGACTTTTCATTACTCCATGTGGAATAGGAAAGTGGTGAGTTTATTCACATCAATTTTTTTTATTTACTGTTGCACTGATGAAGAAGAACCCACTAATCAGCTGCTCAGCCTTGGTATATTCAGGAACTGAGATGGATAGTCATCCAGATTTCTAGGCCCTGAGATGACTGTACCTCCCAGTTTTTTTATTGAGGTGCACTTCTCAGGAGTAGTGACAACTGTTTTATAGTTGATGCTGAGTAAGTTAACTGCCTTAATACATATGCCTAGTGGACAGAATTCCGTAAATAAGTGTGCCAAGATGAATGATCCATCATTTAGTATATTGATTAATTAATATTACTTTTTCGGCAGTTTTAAGAAAAGGCCTAAACCTGGTATTCTTCAGTCAGGTTTAGGACCTGCTGCTGAATGGTAAATGAGAAAAAAAAGCATTATAGGTATGCCAGCCTTCATTCCCATTTTGCATATTATCTTTTAGATAACTAATATCTTCAAATTTTCCAGGAGGATACTTCTCAAGTACACTGTTTTGTTTAAATACAGTAGAAATCACCAGGATGGTTAAATTGAACTTTTCTTGTCTCTAAACTGGATAATACAAAACTAACTAGGAGAAAATGCTTCATATCATGCAGCTCACTGATGTCCAATAACATACAGGATATATTCTGAGTTTATTGAGTTAGGTGATAAAACTTGTAAGTCATTGCAACTGAGGGAATATTTTTATTCATCTTGTTTGAATCTGATCAGCAGAATATCTGCCAGATATTGGAAGAATTGTTTCTAAAATAGCAGAAGTAAAAGACTGTCTAATCCTTAAGGTGCTGTAAAAAGAGTTCTGAATGCATCTGTAAATGTTCTGGACACATAATACAAAGGGGATTACTTTTTCTATGGCATAATAAAAAAGAGAAGAGAAATAGAATGAAATGAGAAAGAAACAGGTGAGGTAATAAAATGAAGATACACAAAATTATTTTCATACCTCTGGGGAAAGCACTAGAACCCCAAAGAATTCCAGTATTATTGTGTAACAACAGTGTATTTTGATTCCGTACATATTTTCCATATGTACTCTCCAAAATAGAAGAGAAATTACTTTGAAAAGGTCTCCTTTTGTAATCTATGATTTTTAAATGCATATTATTTTTAAAAATATGTTGGTAAATGAAGAAATGTTTATTGAGGACATATTTTATTGCCTGAAAATTATATATTTGCTGCAACTTATTACTGTTAAAAATATTTTGTCTAAACTAAATGAATAAGTTGAAAAAAGAAAAAAACACTAGAGAGGGGAAAAGAGAATGAAATTTAATAGAATTAGTATGCATAATCTCTAACGTTTTAATAATTTTAGTATTTCCTTAATAATGTAACAAGTATCTTTCAGTCAGTCAGTCATTCCTTTTCTGTACTGGTGAGAAGTTCTGATATGAATCTGTCAGAATATGAAATTAAATACAAGAGTGTATTGGCTTTTTTAAACTATAGTCTAGCCATTTTTGTGAAATCAAATCTTTGCTTGCTTATGAATGCTTAGAATTAAAAAAAAAAAAAAAGCCAGTTTGAGCTTAGTAGGTCAAAGTAATGGGAAGAAAATTGCCTTATTGTATTTTCCTATTCTTTGGTTTGAAGTGTCCTCTGATAGAGTGCTTAATAGTGAAAATGAAATAATATGCACACAGCTTTTTCTTCTGTGGACTAAGAACTAAATCTTCCCCATTTCTTTTGGTAATGTGTTTCACATATTTATAATTACTTTCTCTTAATAAGCTTCCGTCTTGTGCCCTCTTATTTCTTATGTTAAAAACTCATATAAAGCGTTTGTTAAACACATTAAAATGTAATTTATATTACAGCTGCATGAAGGTTTGTGGAAAAAATAAAAAAGGTCCAAATGAAGAAAAGATGTATGGTACTTTAATTAAAAAACAACTAATTCTGATATGTGATGATTTTAGGAGCATTCATTGGATAGCAAAGTTTTTGAACAATAAGAAATCCTCTGAATATTGAAGATACAGATATAATTTTGTGTGAGATGGTATCTTAATACCATGAATTTGACTTTATATTTCCTACCAAATGATAGACAGATGAGTAGATTCTGCCCGATCCTGCTATTTTTGTTTTTTTCAGTGTTTTATGCAAAGCAATTTCAGCTTTCCTAATGCTTCTATATTGATCATACTGTTATTGAGGATGGAGGTGGGACTGTCCTGGAAGATTGTATCAGAACCTTTTGAACACTGGGAAGATCAAGACTCTGATTTAAACTTAGTAACTCAGGCATTTTTTACTTAAGTGTGAATTAACTGAAATAAGACATGCAAAAATGAGTTGCATGGTGCATTGCCTGTAATAAGTTCAAATGCTTACAGAATCAGAACTGCAAAATCTGTTGTTCCAGAGCAATATAAGAAATTCTGTGGGGAAAAAGAAAAAAAAAAAGATATCTTGCTCAGAGAAACACATCTATAAACTCAGTGTTCAGGTCTGTCAAAATAGTAATAAGAAAGTCACAAAGATCTCTGAACTAAAAGCTATATTCTACCCTATGTCTACAGAGAAAAGCATATAGGTGTTACTAATACAGGTGGTAAAATTAAAAGTTAGCCAGCTTTGCAAAAACAATTTGGTTTGTTTAAAATGCTCGAATAAAATGAGCTCAGTTGTACTCAAAAGCACTCAGCGCTCTGCAACACCTGTCATTTATGAAGGGGAAAGCTGACTGCTGAATGCTCTTGTTTATGGGTTGAATATTTCTCACATGACTTTAATAATCGGAAAGCTCAGC